>NC_081185.1:18074026-18236152 GCF_029867415.1 Vicia villosa
ACGAAGTTTGTTAAACTTGTAAAATTTGGTCTTTTGGAAGATTTTCGTGTGCTATACTACATAAAAGTCAGGAAGGTAGTTGAACTTGCATACATTTGTATTTTGGAAGCTTTTCGTGTGCTATACTTCATAAAAGTCACGAAGTTAGCAAACTTGGAAATTTTAATATTTTGGAAGATTTCCATGTGCTTTACTACATAAAAGTCAGGAAGTTCGTTAAACTTTCAAAATTTTGGTCTTTTGGAAGATTTTTGTGTGATATACAACATTAAAGTCTTGAAGTTTAATAAACTTGCAAAATTTGGTTTTTGGAAGATTTTCGTGTGCTATACTACATACCAGTCATGAATTTCGTTATCTTTCAAAAATTGGTATTTTGGATTATTTTCGTTTGCTATACTACATTAAAGTCAAGAAGTTCGTTAAACTAGCAAACTTTTGTATTTTGGAAGATTTTCGTGTGCTTACGTAAAAGTCAGGAAGTTTGTTAAACTTGCAAAAATAGGTCGTTTGGAAAATTTTTGTGTGATATACTACATTAAAGTCAAGAAGTTTGTTAAACTTGCAAAATTTGATTTTTGTTTTTGTTAGATTTTCGTGTGTGCTATACTACATAACAGTCATGATTTTTGTTAAATTTAAAAATTTGGTATTTTGGAAGATTTTTGTGTGCTATTTTCGACTTTCAAAATTTGGTCTTTTGGACATAAAAGTCACGAAGTTTTGAAAGATTAAACTTGCAAAATTTGGTTTTTGGAAGATTTTCGTGTGCTATGCTACATAACAGTCATGAATTTCGTTAAACTTTCAAAATTTGGTATTTTGGAAGATTTTCGTGTGCTATGCTACATTAAAGTCATGAATTTCGTTAAACTAGCAAACTTTGGTATTTTGGAAGATTTTTGTGTGCTATATACTACGTAAAACTCACGAAGTTTGTTAAACTTGGAAAATTTGGTCTTTTGGAAGATTTTCGTGTGCTATGCTACAAAAAAGTCATGAAGGTAGCTAAACTTGCGTACATTGGTATTTTGGAAGATTTTTGTGAGTTATACTTCCTAAAAGTCATGAAGTTAGCAAACTTGGAAATTCTAATATTTTGGAAGATTTTCATGTGATTTACTACATAAAAGTCACGAAGTTCGTTAAACTTTCAAAATTTTGATCTTTTGGAAGATTTTTTTGTGATATACTACATTAAAGTCTCGAAGTTTATTAAACTTGCAAATTTTGGTTTTTGGAAGATTTTCGTGTGCTATACTACTTAACAGTCATTAATTTTGGTATTTTGGATGATTTTCGTTTGCTATACTACATCAAAGTCAAGAAGTTCGTTAAACTAGCAAACTTTGGTATTTTGGAAGATTTTTCGTGTGCTATATACTACGTAAAAGTCAGGAAGTTTGTTAAGTTTGCAAAATTTGGTCTTCTGGAAGATTTTTGTGTGATATACTATATTAAAGTTATGAAGTTCGTTAAACTAGCAAACTTTGGTATTTTGGAAGATTTTTGTGTGCTATATACTACGTAAAAGTCACGAAGTTTGTTAATCATGCAAAATTTGGTCTTTTGAAAGATTTTTGTGTGCTATACTACAAAAAAGTCACGAAGGTAGTTAAATTTTCAAACATTGGTATTTTGGAAGATTTTCGTGTGCTATACTTGTTAAATGTCACTAAGTTTATTAAACTTGCATACATTGGTATTTTGGAAGATTTTTCATGTGCTATACTACATAAAATTCACGAAGTTTGTTAAACTTGCAAAATTTAGTCTTTCGGACGATTTTTCGTGTGTTATATTATACATAAAAGTCACCAAGTTTGTTAAACTGGCAAAATTTGGCATTTTGGAAGATTTACGTGAGCTAATACATAAAAGTCAGGAAGTTCGTTAAACTTGCAAATTTTAATATTTGGGAAGATTTTCGTGTGCTATACTACACAAAAGTCACGAAATTCGTTAAACTTTCAAATTTTGGTCTTTTGGAAGATTTTTGTGTTATATACTACATTAAAGTCAAGAAGTTTTTTAAACTTGCAAAATTTGGTTTTTGGAAGATTTCGGTGTGCTATACTACATAACAGTCTTGTATTTCGTTAACTTTCAAAATTTGGTATTTTGGATTATTTTTGTTTTTTATACTACATAAAAGTCAAGAATTTCGTTAAACTAGCAAACTTTGGTATTTTGGAAGATTTTCGTGTACTATATACTACGTAAAAGTCACGAAGTTTGTTAAACTTGTAAAATTTGGTCTTTTGGAAGATTTTCGTGTGCTATACTACATAAAAGTCAGGAAGGTAATTGAACTTGCATACATTTGTATTTTGGAAGCTTTTCGTGTGCTATACTTCATAAAAGTCACGAAGTTAGCAAACTTGGAAATTTTAATATTTTGGAAGATTTCCATGTGCTTTACTACATAAAAGTCAGGAAGTTCGTTAAACTTTCAAAATTTTGGACTTTTGGAAGATTTTTGTGTGATATACAACATTAAAGTCTTGAAGTTTAATAAACTTGCAAAATTTGGTTTTTGGAAGATTTTCGTGTGCTATACTACATACCAGTCATGAATTTCGTTATCTTTCAAATTTTGGTATTTTGGATTATTTTCGTTTGCTATACTACATTAAAGTCAAGAAGTTCGTTAAACTAGCAAACTTTTGTATATTGGAAGATTTTCGTGTGCTTACGTAAAAGTCAGGAAGTTTGTTAAACTTGCAAAAATAGGTCGTTTGGAAAATTTTTGTGTGATATACTACATTAAAGTCAAGAAGTTTGTTAAACTTGCAAAATTTAGTTTTTGTTAGATTTTCGTGTGTGCTATACTACATAACAGTCATGATTTTTGTTAAATTTAAAAATTTGGTATTTTGGATGATTTTCGATTGCTTTCCAGCATAAGAGTCACGAAGTTTTTTAAACTTGCAAAATTTGGTTTTTGGAAGATTTTCGTGTGCTATGCTACATAACAGTCATGAATTTCGTTAAACTTTCAAAATTTGGTATTTTGGAAGATTTTTGTGTGCTATACTACATTACAGTCATGAAGCTCGTTATACTAGCAAACTTTGGTATTTTGGAAGATTTTTGTGTGCTATATACTACGTAAAAGTCACGAAGTTTGTTAAACTTGGAAAATTTGGTCTTTTGGAAGATTTTCGTGTGCTATGCTACAAAAAAGTCATGAAGGTAGCTAAACTTGCGTACATTGGTATTTTGGAAGATTTTTGTGAGTTATACTTCCTAAAAGTCATGAAGTTAGCAAACTTGGAAATTCTAATATTTTGGAAGATTTTCATGTGATTTACTACATAAAAGTCACGAAGTTCGTTAAACTTTCAAAATTTTGATCTTTTGGAAGATTTTTTTGTGATATACTACATTAAAGTCTCGAAGTTTATTAAACTTGCAAATTTTGGTTTTTGGAAGATTTTCGTGTGCTATACTACTTAACAGTCATTAATTTTGGTATTTTGGATGATTTTCGTTTGCTATACTACATCAAAGTCAAGAAGTTCGTTAAACTAGCAAACTTTGGTATTTTGGAAGATTTTTCGTGTGCTATATACTACGTAAAAGTCAGGAAGTTTGTTAAGTTTGCAAAATTTGGTCTTCTGGAAGATTTTTGTGTGATATACTATATTAAAGTTATGATGTTCGTTAAACTAGCAAACTTTGGTATTTTGGAAGATTTTTGTGTGCTATATACTACGTAAAAGTCACGAAGTTTGTTAATCATGCAAAATTTGGTCTTTTGAAAGATTTTTGTGTGCTATACTACAAAAAAGTCACGAAGGTAGTTAAATTTTCAAACATTGGTATTTTGGAAGATTTTCGTGTGCTATACTTGTTAAATGTCACTAAGTTTATTAAACTTGCATACATTGGTATTTTGGAAGATTTTTCATGTGCTATACTACATAAAATTCACGAAGTTTGTTAAACTTGCAAAATTTAGTCTTTCGGACGATTTTTCGTGTGTTATATTATACATAAAAGTCACCAAGTTTGTTAAACTGGCAAAATTTGGCATTTTGGAAGATTTACGTGAGCTAATACATAAAAGTCAGGAAGTTCGTTAAACTTGCAAATTTTAATATTTGGGAAGATTTTCGTGTGCTATACTACACAAAAGTCACGAAATTCGTTAAACTTTCAAATTTTGGTCTTTTGGAAGATTTTTGTGTTATATACTACATTAAAGTCAAGAAGTTTTTTAAACTTGCAAAATTTGGTTTTTGGAAGATTTCGGTGTGCTATACTACATAACAGTCTTGTATTTCGTTAACTTTCAAAATTTGGTATTTTGGATTATTTTTGTTTTTTATACTACATAAAAGTCAAGAAGTTCGTTAAACTAGCAAACTTTGGTATTTTGGAAGATTTTCGTGTACTATATACTACGTAAAAGTCACGAAGTTTGTTAAACTTGTAAAATTTGGTCTTTTGGAAGATTTTCGTGTGCTATACTACATAAAAGTCAGGAAGGTAATTGAACTTGCATACATTTGTATTTTGGAAGCTTTTCGTGTGCTATACTTCATAAAAGTCACGAAGTTAGCAAACTTGGAAATTTTAATATTTTGGAAGATTTCCATGTGCTTTACTACATAAAAGTCAGGAAGTTCGTTAAACTTTCAAAATTTTGGACTTTTTGGAAGATTTTTGTGTGATATACAACATTAAAGTCTTGAAGTTTAATAAACTTGCAAAATTTGGTTTTTGGAAGATTTTCGTGTGCTATACTACATACCAGTCATGAATTTCGTTATCTTTCAAATTTTGGTATTTTGGATTATTTTCGTTTGCTATACTACATTAAAGTCAAGAAGTTCGTTAAACTAGCAAACTTTTGTATATTGGAAGATTTTCGTGTGCTTACGTAAAAGTCAGGAAGTTTGTTAAACTTGCAAAAATAGGTCGTTTGGAAAATTTTTGTGTGATATACTACATTAAAGTCAAGAAGTTTGTTAAACTTGCAAAATTTAGTTTTTGTTAGATTTTCGTGTGTGCTATACTACATAACAGTCATGATTTTTGTTAAATTTAAAAATTTGGTATTTTGGATGATTTTCGATTGCTTTCCAGCATAAGAGTCACGAAGTTTTTTAAACTTGCAAAATTTGGTTTTTGGAAGATTTTCGTGTGCTATGCTACATAACAGTCATGAATTTCGTTAAACTTTCAAAATTTGGTATTTTGGAAGATTTTTGTGTGCTATACTACATTACAGTCATGAAGCTCGTTATACTAGCAAACTTTGGTATTTTGGAAGATTTTTGTGTGCTATATACTACGTAAAAGTCAGGAAGTTTGTTAAACTTGGAAAATTTGGTCTTTTGGAAGATTTTCGTGTGCTATGCTACAAAAAAGTCATGAAGGTAGCTAAACTTGCGTACATTGGTATTTTGGAAGATTTTTGTGAGTTATACTTCCTAAAAGTCATGAAGTTAGCAAACTTGGAAATTCTAATATTTTGGAAGATTTTCATGTGATTTACTACATAAAAGTCACGAAGTTCGTTAAACTTTCAAAATTTTGATCTTTTGGAAGATTTTTTTGTGATATACTACATTAAAGTCTCGAAGTTTATTAAACTTGCAAATTTTGGTTTTTGGAAGATTTTCGTGTGCTATACTACTTAACAGTCATTAATTTTGGTATTTTGGATGATTTTCGTTTGCTATACTACATCAAAGTCAAGAAGTTCGTTAAACTAGCAAACTTTGGTATTTTGGAAGATTTTTCGTGTGCTATATACTACGTAAAAGTCAGGAAGTTTGTTAAGTTTGCAAAATTTGGTCTTCTGGAAGATTTTTGTGTGATATACTATATTAAAGTTATGATGTTCGTTAAACTAGCAAACTTTGGTATTTTGGAAGATTTTTGTGTGCTATATACTACGTAAAAGTCACGAAGTTTGTTAATCATGCAAAATTTGGTCTTTTGAAAGATTTTTGTGTGCTATACTACAAAAAAGTCACGAAGGTAGTTAAATTTTCAAACATTGGTATTTTGGAAGATTTTCGTGTGCTATACTTGTTAAATGTCACTAAGTTTATTAAACTTGCATACATTGGTATTTTGGAAGATTTTTCATGTGCTATACTACATAAAATTCACGAAGTTTGTTAAACTTGCAAAATTTAGTCTTTCGGACGATTTTTCGTGTGTTATATTATACATAAAAGTCACCAAGTTTGTTAAACTGGCAAAATTTGGCATTTTGGAAGATTTACGTGAGCTAATACATAAAAGTCAGGAAGTTCGTTAAACTTGCAAATTTTAATATTTGGGAAGATTTTCGTGTGCTATACTACACAAAAGTCACGAAATTCGTTAAACTTTCAAATTTTGGTCTTTTGGAAGATTTTTGTGTTATATACTACATTAAAGTCAAGAAGTTTTTTAAACTTGCAAAATTTGGTTTTTGGAAGATTTCGGTGTGCTATACTACATAACAGTCTTGTATTTCGTTAACTTTCAAAATTTGGTATTTTGGATTATTTTTGTTTTTTATACTACATAAAAGTCAAGAAGTTCGTTAAACTAGCAAACTTTGGTATTTTGGAAGATTTTCGTGTACTATATACTACGTAAAAGTCACGAAGTTTGTTAAACTTGTAAAATTTGGTCTTTTGGAAGATTTTCGTGTGCTATACTACATAAAAGTCAGGAAGGTAATTGAACTTGCATACATTTGTATTTTGGAAGCTTTTCGTGTGCTATACTTCATAAAAGTCACGAAGTTAGCAAACTTGGAAATTTTAATATTTTGGAAGATTTCCATGTGCTTTACTACATAAAAGTCAGGAAGTTCGTTAAACTTTCAAAATTTTGGACTTTTGGAAGATTTTTGTGTGATATACAACATTAAAGTCTTGAAGTTTAATAAACTTGCAAAATTTGGTTTTTGGAAGATTTTCGTGTGCTATACTACATACCAGTCATGAATTTCGTTATCTTTCAAATTTTGGTATTTTGGATTATTTTCGTTTGCTATACTACATTAAAGTCAAGAAGTTCGTTAAACTAGCAAACTTTTGTATATTGGAAGATTTTCGTGTGCTTACGTAAAAGTCAGGAAGTTTGTTAAACTTGCAAAAATAGGTCGTTTGGAAAATTTTTGTGTGATATACTACATTAAAGTCAAGAAGTTTGTTAAACTTGCAAAATTTAGTTTTTGTTAGATTTTCGTGTGTGCTATACTACATAACAGTCATGATTTTTGTTAAATTTAAAAATTTGGTATTTTGGATGATTTTCGACTGCTTTCCAGCATAAGAGTCACGAAGTTTTTTAAACTTGCAAAATTTGGTTTTTGGAAGATTTTCGTGTGCTATGCTACATAACAGTCATGAATTTCGTTAAACTTTCAAAATTTGGTATTTTGGAAGATTTTTGTGTGCTATACTACATTACAGTCATGAAGCTCGTTATACTAGCAAACTTTGGTATTTTGGAAGATTTTTGTGTGCTATATACTACGTAAAAGTCAGGAAGTTTGTTAAACTTGGAAAATTTGGTCTTTTGGAAGATTTTCGTGTGCTATGCTACAAAAAAGTCATGAAGGTAGCTAAACTTGCGTACATTGGTATTTTGGAAGATTTTTGTGAGTTATACTTCCTAAAAGTCATGAAGTTAGCAAACTTGGAAATTCTAATATTTTGGAAGATTTTCATGTGATTTACTACATAAAAGTCACGAAGTTCGTTAAACTTTCAAAATTTTGATCTTTTGGAAGATTTTTTTGTGATATACTACATTAAAGTCTCGAAGTTTATTAAACTTGCAAATTTTGGTTTTTGGAAGATTTTCGTGTGCTATACTACTTAACAGTCATTAATTTTGGTATTTTGGATGATTTTCGTTTGCTATACTACATCAAAGTCAAGAAGTTCGTTAAACTAGCAAACTTTGGTATTTTGGAAGATTTTTCGTGTGCTATATACTACGTAAAAGTCAGGAAGTTTGTTAAGTTTGCAAAATTTGGTCTTCTGGAAGATTTTTGTGTGATATACTATATTAAAGTTATGATGTTCGTTAAACTAGCAAACTTTGGTATTTTGGAAGATTTTTGTGTGCTATATACTACGTAAAAGTCACGAAGTTTGTTAATCATGCAAAATTTGGTCTTTTGAAAGATTTTTGTGTGCTATACTACAAAAAAGTCACGAAGGTAGTTAAATTTTCAAACATTGGTATTTTGGAAGATTTTCGTGTGCTATACTTGTTAAATGTCACTAAGTTTATTAAACTTGCATACATTGGTATTTTGGAAGATTTTTCATGTGCTATACTACATAAAATTCACGAAGTTTGTTAAACTTGCAAAATTTAGTCTTTCGGACGATTTTTCGTGTGTTATATTATACATAAAAGTCACCAAGTTTGTTAAACTGGCAAAATTTGGCATTTTGGAAGATTTACGTGAGCTAATACATAAAAGTCAGGAAGTTCGTTAAACTTGCAAATTTTAATATTTGGGAAGATTTTCGTGTGCTATACTACACAAAAGTCACGAAATTCGTTAAACTTTCAAATTTTGGTCTTTTGGAAGATTTTTGTGTTATATACTACATTAAAGTCAAGAAGTTTTTTAAACTTGCAAAATTTGGTTTTTGGAAGATTTCGGTGTGCTATACTACATAACAGTCTTGTATTTCGTTAACTTTCAAAATTTGGTATTTTGGATTATTTTTGTTTTTTATACTACATAAAAGTCAAGAAGTTCGTTAAACTAGCAAACTTTGGTATTTTGGAAGATTTTCGTGTACTATATACTACGTAAAAGTCACGAAGTTTGTTAAACTTGTAAAATTTGGTCTTTTGGAAGATTTTCGTGTGCTATACTACATAAAAGTCAGGAAGGTAATTGAACTTGCATACATTTGTATTTTGGAAGCTTTTCGTGTGCTATACTTCATAAAAGTCACGAAGTTAGCAAACTTGGAAATTTTAATATTTTGGAAGATTTCCATGTGCTTTACTACATAAAAGTCAGGAAGTTCGTTAAACTTTCAAAATTTTGGACTTTTGGAAGATTTTTGTGTGATATACAACATTAAAGTCTTGAAGTTTAATAAACTTGCAAAATTTTGTTTTTGGAAGATTTTCGTGTGCTATACTACATACCAGTCATGAATTTCGTTATCTTTCAAATTTTGGTATTTTGGATTATTTTCGTTTGCTATACTACATTAAAGTCAAGAAGTTCGTTAAACTAGCAAACTTTTGTATATTGGAAGATTTTCGTGTGCTTACGTAAAAGTCAGGAAGTTTGTTAAACTTGCAAAAATAGGTCGTTTGGAAAATTTTTGTGTGATATACTACATTAAAGTCAAGAAGTTTGTTAAACTTGCAAAATTTAGTTTTTGTTAGATTTTCGTGTGTGCTATACTACATAACAGTCATGATTTTTGTTAAATTTAAAAATTTGGTATTTTGGATGATTTTCGACTGCTTTCCAGCATAAGAGTCACGAAGTTTTTTAAACTTGCAAAATTTGGTTTTTGGAAGATTTTCGTGTGCTATGCTACATAACAGTCATGAATTTCGTTAAACTTTCAAAATTTGGTATTTTGGAAGATTTTTGTGTGCTATACTACATTACAGTCATGAAGCTCGTTATACTAGAAAACTTTGGTATTTTGGAAGATTTTTGTGTGCTATATACTACGTAAAAGTCACGAAGTTTGTTAAACTTGGAAAATTTGGTCTTTTGGAAGATTTTCGTGTGCTATGCTACAAAAAAGTCATGAAGGTAGCTAAACTTGCGTACATTGGTATTTTGGAAGATTTTTGTGAGTTATACTTCCTAAAAGTCATGAAGTTAGCAAACTTGGAAATTCTAATATTTTGGAAGATTTTCATGTGATTTACTACATAAAAGTCACGAAGTTCGTTAAACTTTCAAAATTTTGATCTTTTGGAAGATTTTTTTGTGATGTACTACATTAAAGTCTCGAAGTTTATTAAACTTGCAAATTTTGGTTTTTGGAAGATTTTCGTGTGCTATACTACTTAACAGTCATTAATTTTGGTATTTTGGATGATTTTCGTTTGCTATACTACATCAAAGTCAAGAAGTTCGTTAAACTAGCAAACTTTGGTATTTTGGAAGATTTTTCGTGTGCTATATACTACGTAAAAGTCAGGAAGTTTGTTAAGTTTGCAAAATTTGGTCTTCTGGAAGATTTTTGTGTGATATACTATATTAAAGTTATGATGTTCGTTAAACTAGCAAACTTTGGTATTTTGGAAGATTTTTGTGTGCTATATACTACGTAAAAGTCACGAAGTTTGTTAATCATGCAAAATTTGGTCTTTTGAAAGATTTTTGTGTGCTATACTACAAAAAAGTCACGAAGGTAGTTAAATTTTCAAACATTGGTATTTTGGAAGATTTTCTTGTGCTATACTTGTTAAATGTCACTAAGTTTATTAAACTTGCATACATTGGTATTTTGGAAGATTTTTCATGTGCTATACTACATAAAATTCACGAAGTTTGTTAAACTTGCAAAATTTAGTCTTTCGGACGATTTTTCGTGTGTTATATTATACATAAAAGTCACCAAGTTTGTTAAACTGGCAAAATTTGGCATTTTGGAAGATTTACGTGAGCTAATACATAAAAGTCAGGAAGTTCGTTAAACTTGCAAATTTTAATATTTGGGAAGATTTTCGTGTGCTATACTACACAAAAGTCACGAAATTCGTTAAACTTTCAAATTTTGGTCTTTTGGAAGATTTTTGTGTTATATACTACATTAAAGTCAAGAAGTTTTTTAAACTTGCAAAATTTGGTTTTTGGAAGATTTCGGTGTGCTATACTACATAACAGTCTTGTATTTCGTTAACTTTCAAAATTTGGTATTTTGGATTATTTTTGTTTTTTATGCTACATAAAAGTCAAGAAGTTCGTTAAACTAGCAAACTTTGGTATTTTTGAAGATTTTCGTGTACTATATACTACGTAAAAGTCACGAAGTTTGTTAAACTTGTAAAATTTGGTCTTTTGGAAGATTTTCGTGTGCTATACTACATAAAAGTCAGGAAGGTAATTGAACTTGCATACATTTGTATTTTGGAAGCTTTTCGTGTGCTATACTTCATAAAAGTCACGAAGTTAGCAAACTTGGAAATTTTAATATTTTGGAAGATTTCCATGTGCTTTACTACATAAAAGTCAGGAAGTTCGTTAAACTTTCAAAATTTTGGACTTTTGGAAGATTTTTGTGTGATATACAACATTAAAGTCTTGAAGTTTAATAAACTTGCAAAATTTGGTTTTTGGAAGATTTTCGCGTGCTATACTACATACCAGTCATGAATTTCGTTATCTTTCAAATTTTGGTATTTTGGATTATTTTCGTTTGCTATACTACATTAAAGTCAAGAAGTTCGTTAAACTAGCAAACTTTTGTATATTGGAAGATTTTCGTGTGCTTACGTAAAAGTCATGAAGTTTGTTAAACTTGCAAAAATAGGTCGTTTGGAAAATTTTTGTGTGATATACTACATTAAAGTCAAGAAGTTTGTTAAACTTGCAAAATTTAGTTTTTGTTAGATTTTCGTGTGTGCTATACTACATAACAGTCATGATTTTTGTTAAATTTAAAAATTTGGTATTTTGGATGATTTTCGACTGCTTTCCAGCATAAGAGTCACGAAGTTTTTTAAACTTGCAAAATTTGGTTTTTGGAAGATTTTCGTGTGCTATGCTACATAACAGTCATGAATTTCGTTAAACTTTCAAAATTTGGTATTTTGGAAGATTTTTGTGTGCTATACTACATTACAGTCATGAAGCTTGTTATACTAGCAAACTTTGGTATTTTGGAAGATTTTTGTGTGCTATATACTACGTAAAAGTCACGAAGTTTGTTAAACTTGGAAAATTTGGTCTTTTGGAAGATTTTCGTGTGCTATGCTACAAAAAAGTCATGAAGGTAGCTAAACTTGCGTACATTGGTATTTTGGAAGATTTTTGTGAGTTATACTTGTCATACCCCAATTTTTGACCCTAAGATCCTATATCATTCATATCCCAATCACTAATCAAGAGCTTCACTTGGAAGTTTGTTTATGGTGTTGCACTCACCTCATCAATGAGAGGGACCATCAAGCACCAATGATTGTTTATCTTTTATGCATATTATACTAACCCAAATACCAAAAATATTGCTTTGTTTCTTTGTAGGCTTTTGTTTTGTAGGTACCAAGCCAAGACATGCATTAAGCAAGGCATTTTTCACATTTTTGACTGATGAAATCGATTTCCCTACTGGGTAAATCGATTTCCCTGCAGCAATCTTCAACAAAATCACATTCTGGACAGCATGAAATTGATTTCCCTCCTGGGTAAATCGATTTCCCTAGTGTATTTTGCGCCAAATTCTCTTCTGGAACAGAGTGAAATCGATTTCACTCTTGAGGAAATCGATTTCCTTCAGGCGAAATTCAAAAAAATAGAGAGGGAAGCTTGATTTGATTTTGGCACCTATTTTCTTTGACCATTTTTGTCATTTTACCAATTTTCCACCTCATCAAAATAATTCTCTTCATTAAACCCACTTAAACCCCATTTTACCACTTTTTACCATTTAATTGCCACTTTAATCACCAATTAAACACAAGCTAATTACCAAATGCAAAAAGACCAAATTACCACTACTCTTGCTCTCATCCTATAAATAGAGCCCACTACTCTCTCATTTCTCAAGCTTTGATAGCCAAAAAAGTTCTTGCAAATTCATTTCTCAAGCTTTTGAGAGCCAAAAAACCTCTTGCAATTTCTCTCCTCATTCCTACCAAATTCACCAAAGCTCTTCATTCTTTCATAAAGTTTGTGAGTTACATCTTGAACCTCACAAACTTTGAGCTAAACCACCATCCATTTCACTTTTTTTTCTTCAATTGTTGAGAGATCAAGATTTGTGTTGGTGATTCTTGAAGTAGATCCAAGTTTTGTTCAAGATTTGGTAAATTTTCTTCATCCTTTTTGTATATCATGATGTAGATCTTTGTTGCTTGTGTGTGATGCATCTTTGATGCTATATTGGTGCTATTTGATGGTGATTTGATGGAAAATCCGTGCTCCAATTGATGTGTGATCATAAGGTGTTTGTATGTTTGTTCAAGTCAAGTTTTATGCCTCTAAATGCTGTTTTTGCTGATTTTTACACTGAGGAAATCGATTTCCTTAAGGCTGAAATCGATTTCCTGCTGAGCGTGACTTGTTTTTTTTGAAAACTGCACTATGGAAATCGATTTCCCTCTGCATGAAATCGATTTCCTGCTGGCAGAATGTGTTTTTTTGCCTTTTTTATGCTTGTTTTGGTTTCCTACTTCCTCCACTTCATTAATATCATTGGATCTAGGATGTTGATAGGTTTGAAAGAACCAAATCCATAATATTAGATGAATGATATTAATGATAGTGTGAGTTGATTATCTTTTGTGAATTTTATTCTTCTTCCTCCATTTCATTAATATCATTGGATCTAGGATGTTGATAGGTTTAAAAGAACCAAATCCATAATATTAGATGAATGATATTAATGATAGTGTGAGTTGATTATCTTTATGCATTTTATCTTCTTCTTCTCCTTTTTTTTCTTTTGATCGAAGAAAGTCTTAATATTTTGAGAATTCTCATGGATTCTTAGTAAAGACTAGATCGTTACCTATTTTCTTTTCGTGCGGTATTGCTTTCGGAAGGCGATCTACATATCGTTCTTCTCGCATGCATTAGCACATAAAGTTTTGACCGGCCTCGTTGTAGGGTGATTTTTACATAAATCACTTGGCGATCTGCTTAACATAGCGCAATATTTCGTGTCCCGAATAAAAAAGATCAAACATGGAAGAGAATTGTATGCGGTTGATTTAAGACTTGTGGAGGTTTTTATCGTGTAGTCGCTATGATTTTATCAAGCTTCTGATAAGCCCCATTGACTTTAAATCCGAGTACATCATTCACTCACCATAGATCTTCCTACTAACTTTGATAACATACTTGACAAGTTTCAAGATGGTTATCTTTAACATTTAACAACTAACTTTAATTTCCGCACCTTTACTATACCGCTCTTTATATTACCGCTCTTTATATTTCTCGCCTTATCGCTTTACTTTATCATTTCATCATATTTACTTTCCGCCATTTTCTCTTTGTCCATTTGGACGTTTATAATTCCGCTATTTTCTCTTTGTCCACTTGGACATATGTTTATGCTTCTGTTATTTTTCTTTTGTCCACTTGGACCATACTTTATTTTTTCGCTAAAACACTAATAAATAACCAAAATCTAAAAAATACATAAGGTTCTCTTTGGACTATCGGTTACTATCCCTAGCACTTTGGAGATTCGGACTTATGGACCTAGTACCTCTGGACTCATTCTATTACTATCCTGTGATTGTTCTGTCTGTCTGGCATTGTTCTGTTGTATGTTTATGTGTGCAGGTATTTCCTTGAAAGTCCTTGATGGTTAATTCCAAGGCATTGAGATAAGGATTTTACCCGAAAACAGCCGTTACTCTGCCTGATTTTCGTCAGAATTCTTAATGTGCTTAATGAAAAAGGGTTCTAAGACAATAAGTTCATCTGGATCCCCCAAGTGTTAATGCGTTGGTATTGATAAGTCCAAAGGATGGGAAATCTACCTTGACTCACAATGTCAAGTGTTGGCTTCTTATTTGGTTAGACCGTTTCTTTCCTTAGCTTTTATTTTACGCAATAGGATAGCCTCTTCATCTCCTCCCATTCTTAAATTTTCAAAATCTTCTCCCTTTTTCCAAAATATTCTTATGTTTGCAATCTTTTCAAAACTTTTTTTCTTAAAAATATTTTTCGCCCTTAGTGGCTTTTCTTCAAAAGTTTAGACACCGTTAATTGTCGAAACGAGTGGTTATACCCCACGATTTTGAAATTGATTGATAATAACGAGATCTTTTCCGCGTGAGAGAGCTAGTGGCATACTCGTTGATTTTATCCGAGTTGGAGCCCTTCTTTCATTTGCGATGCAAAGAACTTGTTTGTTCTCATGCTCAAGATCAATGGCTGAGTATTTCTCTCTAACGACAACAAAGTGTTTATTCGTTTTAAAACGTTTCTCCCAAAAGCGGAACTACATTAGCTCTGACTTCTCCATTGCACCGAGGAGGTATGTAGGCCCAAAGCTTAACGCTTTGCCGAGCTTATTTTGAAAATAAAACAAACCGTTTTTTAGCACACACACAACACAGATTTTCAAAAAGGTTTCCGTGGAGTACCACGGATATGAGGGGTGCTTTAAACCTTCCCCTCATATAATCAACACCCGAACCTGAGTTCTCTTTTCTTGTTTTTTTTAAAAAAACAAAACTTTGGGTTTTACGTTCTTTTCCCTTTTCCTTTGAAAAAATAAAGCGCGGTGGCGATTTCAAAACGGAATATTGATTCGAGTCAATCCCATGGCTTCGATGTCAGATTTTCCCCGCTACAGAAAAATGGCGACTTCACTGGGGACCCGGTTTTAAGTGTGTTAAGCCTATTTTTGTTTATCTGTGTGTTTTTATCTGTATATATTGTTGTGTGCTTTGTTTGTTATTTTCTTTTTTTTCTTTTTGGTGCTCGATGGTTCCTCTGTGATGAGATAAAGTTCTAACCCGAACTTTGGTGAGTAACTTGAGATAGGAGGTGGTAAGACCAATAGTCGCATGTCAGGAGCAATCCTTACCATGAGCGTCATATGGTGGAACCCCAATCAGTGGAGGCCTCATGGAAGGTAGTAGAGGTTGTTACGAATCATCGTGATAACGCTATTACTTTCAATAGTGAGTGTCCGTAGAAGCTGAATGACCTAGAACCCTTTTAACCAATCTAAGCCTTTTTAGGATGTAGTGCAGAAACAAGATCAAGTACCAATTTGAGCTTGTTGTCATGCGATACTACGCTCAGACGAGGTCTTTTTAGGCATATTATTGGCGCCCATGAGCAATTGTGCGTGCCGGTAATATCCGATAGAAGATTGAAAACTCTGGGAACCTTTGTAGAACCCGACTGGCAGGTACAAAATTCCTTAGAACACACCTTGTGGGATGGGTAGACCCATGGCTCCATGCTCGTGACGTCGAACCTTTGAACTATGATCTTCTGTGACCTTGCATGCTCTTGGTTGTGGTTGGTGCATAAACCATGCATTCATGCATCCATGAAAACTCTTTTTCTTTTGATTTTCAAGGAACTTAGAGGTCTTTCCTTGTAAACATCATAAGTTTCATCAAACTCAATGGATCTTGGGTGTTGATGGGGTGAAAACTCTAATCCACCAAAATGGATGATTGATTTTGATGATAACTTAATCGAAGCTTTAGTCCAATGTTGAGTGTTTACAAGTTAATATCTTAAGTTCCTTGAAACTCAAAAAAAAAAAAAAACAAATCACTGCATTGCATGCATCATTCTGCATTTGGTCCTACTTTCTAAAGAAATTCTCCAGAGCCTTATTTCCTTTCTCCTGGTATCATCAGTACAATGCTCTTGCTAAGAAGAAATGGAAAGCATCAAACAAGAGATTCTTGAGCTCCGTGAAGAGGTGGTTACTTTGAAGGCTGGTATGGAGCATCTGACTACTCTAGTTGAGGCTCTAGTTGCTGCCCAAGTCAATCCTCCTATGATGGAAGAAAGGATGGCAAAGGTCTTTCTTGAAACTCTGAACTCGTTCTTTCCCAAGGGGACAGTAGTCAGTACACCTGCTGACTTCCACAGAGAGGTGGATATGGAAGCGCTTCTAGAAAAGGATGTCCGAAAGGAATGTTTGTTTGAAGAAGTTAACTCAGCTGGTAGTGTGAAGAAGTTTGGTAATGACTTTTCAAAGAAGATAATCAGGGGAGGAAACAATCATCATCAACATCAGAATGTTTCCTATGTCATTCCTGTATCCAATTCAGTTCATGCAATCCCAGATTCTCCACCGAACGAGCAAAATCAACCTCAAAAGGGGAATTTTGATCCTATCCCCATGACTTACGCAGAATTGTTCCCTGCTCTAATTCATAAGAATTTGGTTCAGACAAGGTCACCACCTCCAATTCCAGAGAAGATTCCTTGGTGGTACAATGCTAACGTCACTTGTGCTTTTCATCAGAATGCTCCTGGACATGACTTAGAGAATTGTTGGCCTCTAAAAAATGAAGTTCAAAGATTAATCCATGCTGGTATTTTGACTTTCCAAGATGTTGGTTATGATGTTCAAGCCAATTCTTTGCCAAAGCATGATTGAATCACTATTGATGGTAGCCTGAAGCTCGAAAGATGTTTCGTTCAGCATATGCCCAGATAGAAAGAGCCTTCTCAATTTTTTTAGTATTCTTACTGTTTGTTCATTTGTAATATTTCTTGTTTTTCAATGCATTGTTTGCATGTAGAAACTTATTTATTTTTGAATGTTAATGCTAACACAATAATAATGTTTGTCTTGAAGTAATCCATTCGTTTCACTCATGCTTATTTGTTTTTATGCATTATGATACCAATTGCTCTTGCCAAACTCTTGCTTATGCAAAGATTGGAGGGAGGATGATGATCTGAAAACGCAAAATTTCTGGTTGTATGCTTTTGAATAAGACCCTGCTGAGGATGTACAGGCATTGTTTCAAATTCCCAAACACCGGAGATATAAGGAAGATAATCCCTTGTCAACCCCTTTGAGCCTTGAAGTAGGAGTTTCTTTTCTAAACGAAAAAACCCTAATTTTTAACCTGGGGCAGGGTAGTCTTCAGTTAATTTGACCGAGTGTTCATATTTCAAAAAGGATTGTGCATCCAAAGCTCAAGCACGTCTTATCCACATCAAAGGATGGATCATGGGAAACCACAGTGGTTATTCCCCACGCATCAAAGGGCATGGAAATGTGAAACCACAATGGTTATCCTCCATACGCCAAGGAGCGAGGCAGTCACAACCCTCTCAACAAGTCAAGACAAAGTCAATGTCACACGATTTGTTCAAATCAAAAGAATGAAAGAAAAAGTAAAAAAAAAAAAAAAAAAAAAAAAAAAAGCTCGCTAAGTCAAAAACTTGAAAACAAGTGACTTAGGCAAAAGTTAGAGCATCCCGCTGGACGACCAATTCAAAAGAATCAGTCCAGGCAAAATTTAGGGAAATAAATAAATAAAAAAAAAGAGAAAAGAATGAAAAGTGAAAAGAAAGGACTACAAAGCAAAAGTCCTCAAAAATGAACAAATCTGTGTGAATACAAAAATGAAGACAAAAGGGTGACTGCTACTCCAAGAAAGCTTCATCAGGTCCTTAATGGCACAAAATCCTTTTGAGAGATGAATACTCATGTTGAGTTAACTGAACATAGGACTGGAGAACATCACGAAGTTGGGGTGGGCTAAATAAACTTTGAGCCTAAAAATCTTTTTTCTGAAAACCGTGAACTAGGCCACGTTACAACCCTCAAAAGTCCTAATTGAAGCAGGGTTTATTTCGAAAGCATACTTAAACAAGAAAGCGTTCCTGACTCCTATCGGTTATGCTGAAAACTTGTGTTGGTATCATATGCATACAAAAAATCAATGTCATCTCTTAACTAGTGATTCATTCACGAGGTTTTGTGACATCTTTTCAATAAAACTTCAAGACTTACATAATTGTTGCATTTTCATTATCATTCTCAGAATAAACATTTTTCTGCCTGTAAACATTTGTTTGACATCCAGGAAGTTTACATCTGATCATCAGTAGAAAACTAAAACATTGCCAGGGGCATGTTGTTTTCCCAGTATAATGCTTTTGCAAGTTTGATTACCATCATGGGGCAAAGCTTGAAGACTATGTCGAGTAAAAGAATGTGCCAAGTTTAGTCAATCTGGGGCAGCTACGTCGAGATTTGACAAATCTCTCCAAGAATCTGTTGATCTGGGGCAGATTATTCCAAGTCTTCATGACGCCAAGGATCTCTATGAACCTTTTTGAGGTAGTTTCCTTTCATAGACTATGTAGTCTGGGGCAAGTTGTGAATCAGAAGTTTGCCTTGATCACCTCATTAGCTTGAAGTACAAAGGTTGTTTCCATGATTAATCCAGAGTATGTCACTCTCTACCAAGAAGTTTTGAGACAACGGTTGACTGTTGGGTTTTCTTTCTCACCTTGTGTTGAGTTTTGAACTAAAATCCCCCGCATGTTAACTTGTTTGCTTTGATGTTAACTTCTTAGTTCCTCTGCAAGTTCGGAGTGATGATTTTCTCCAAAGAAATTTTCTCTGATTCCCCATAATAGAGCTTGAGGTGTTGTCCGATCTTTTTGATAAGAAGAAGATGATCTGTAAATTCCTCGCAGAGATTGATAATCCCCACTGAGTGTGTTCTTCGTGGAAGAATTTTGCTTCGGTGTTCCTCCTCAGCTCATTTGTCAGGATGGAATTAATCCCCAGTTGAGTTTATTCCTCAAGGGGCAAAGCTTTGTTTGACCGTTTCTATCCAGTTTGTTCTTGGAGTTGAACTTTGGTCTCTTGCAATACTATTTTGAACCTCTCTAGGCTGGGAAACCTAGATTGAGAAGGCATTTATTTTGCACCTCTTGAGGATTTCTTATTTCCTCAACAATGGAAAATTCATTTGTGATTGATGTTCCTATCAGATATCGAAATATTTATTTTCCAGCAGTGATGTTATTGCACTCCCTTGGAATTTGTGCTTGAAAGCAAGGGGCAGGTTTTGACTTTAAGCAACTTATGTTACCCCCATCATGTTTTGGTTGACAAAAAATTGAAGCCTCTTTATTTGAGCAAGTTTGTACGTCTCCACATATCAATCTTATCTTCAAAGCAAGTGATAATCTCTCAGGCTTTATGAACTTCTTGATTCCAAATGGAAGAAGCTCAGCAAATGGTAAGTCTCTTCAGTGTAAGTGACAGTTTGCATCCAAATGGAAGAAGCTCAGCAAATGGTAGGTCCCTTCATCAGAAGTGACAGTTTGCATCCAGTTCCTTTTTTCAAGCCATGTCCTTGATTAAAGAAGAAGTTGATCCCTATTCTTAGCGGCAGCTTATTATTCTCAGCAGCTTATCGTCAACCATTGAGGCGGTAATTCAATTTGCTTCTACCTTCAACTATTGAGTTGGTAGCTTATCGTCAACTATTGAGGCGATGATTCAATTTTCTTCTACCTTCAACCATTGAGTTGGTAGTTTATCGTCAACTATTGAGGCGGTAATTCAATTTGCTTCTACCTTCGACTATTGAGTTGGTAGCTTATCGTCAACTATTGAGGCGATAATTCAACTTCCTTCTACCTTCAACTATTGAGTTGGTAGCTTATCGTCAACTATTGAGGCGGTAATTCAATTTGCTTCTACCTTCGACTATTGAGTTGGTAGCTTATCGCCAACTATTGAGGCGATGATTCAATTTTCTCTACCTTTAACTATTGAGTTGGTAGCTTATCGTCAACCATTGAGGCGGTAATTCGATCTTCTTCTACCTTCAATCATTGAGTTGGTAGCTTATCGTCAACTATTGAGACGGTGATTCAATTTTCTTCTACCTTCAACTATTGAGTTGGTAGCCTATCGTCAACCATTGAGGCGGTAATTCAATCTTTCTCTACCTTCGACTATTGAGTTGGTAGCTTATCGTCAACTATTGAGACGATAATTCAATTTTCTTCTACCTTCAACTATTGAGTTGGTAGCTTATCGTCAACTATTGAGGCGATGATTCAATTTTCTCTACCTTCGACTATTGAGTTGGTAGCCTATCGTCAACCATTGAGGCGGTAATTCAATTTTCTTCTACCATCAACTATTGAGTTGGTAGTTTATCGTCAACCATTGAGGCGGTAATTCAATTTTCTTCTACCTTCAAATATTGAGTTGGTAGCTTATCGTCAACTATTGAGGCGATGATTCAATTTTCTCTACCTTCGACTATTGAGTTGGTAGCTTATCGTCAACTATTGAGGCGGTAATTCAATTTGCTTCTACCTTCAACTATTGAGTTGGTAGCTTATCGTCAACTATTGAGGCGGTAATTCAATCTTTCTCTACCTTCAACTATTGAGTTGGTAGCTCACCTTCAGTGGAACGTTGGTGTATTTTATATCTTCATCGTCAGTGGAACGAAGGTACATCTCTTCATATCATCAGTGGTACGATGGTGTGTTTTCTGTCAACGGAAGATTGGCATTCTGATTCAGGATGCATACTTTCTCATCCCCAGTAAAAGAGGATGTTCCCCTTTTCTCATCCCCAGTGAAAGAGGATGCTATAACCTCTCTGACGCAAAGTGTTTTCCTCAGAGAAGTTTCTTTTCCCACAAAAGTTCCGTCTCTACAACAAAGTCTTGCCTTCCCCAGTGGAGTTCCTACTAGCAAGACATTTGTTTCCCCAGCGGAGTTATAGCGAGACATTTGTTCTCCCTAGTGGATCACTTGTTACTCTCCAGTGTTGTCATGCTTTATTATCATCACATGCATTCATTAACATTGCATTGCATCTTAGGCTCAAAAATTGTGTTTTATATATTTAAGTCTCTTCGATTTTTGTCAAAACAAAGATTTCCAATCATCGTATCTCCAAATCGAAGAAACTTAAATAGGGGCATCTATCATACCCTAATTTTTGACCCTAAGATCCTATATCATTCATATCCCAATCACTAATCAAGAGCTTCACTTGGAAGTTTGTTTATGGTGTTGCACTCACCTCATCAATGAGATGGACCATCAAGCACCAATGATTGTTTATCTTTTATGCATATTATACTAACCCAAATACCAAAAATATTGCTTTGTTTCTTTGTAGGCTTTTGTTTTGTAGGTACCAAGCCAAGACATGCATTAAGCAAGGCATTTTTCACATTTTTGACTGATGAAATCGATTTCCCTACTGGGTAAATCGATTTCCCTGCAGCAATCTTCAACAAAATCACATTCTGGACAGCATGAAATCGATTTCCCTCCTGGGTAAATCGATTTCCCTAGTGTATTTTGCGCCAAATTCTCTTCTGGAACAGAGTGAAATCGATTTCACTCCTGGGGAAATCGATTTCCTTCAGGCGAAATTCAAAAAAATAGAGAGGGAAGCTTGATTTGATTTTGGCACCTATTTTCTTTGACCATTTTTGTCATTTTACCAATTTTCCACCTCATCAAAATAATTCTCTTCATTAAACCCACTTAAACCCCATTTTACCACTTTTTACCATTTAATTGCCACTTTAATCACCAATTAAACACAAGCTAATTACCAAATGCAAAAAGACCAAATTACCACTACTCTTGCTCTCATCCTATAAATAGAGCCCACTACTCTCTCATTTCTCAAGCTTTGATAGCCAAAAAAGTTCTTGCAAATTCATTTCTCAAGCTTTTGAGAGCCAAAAAACCTCTTGCAATTTCTCTCCTCATTCCTACCAAATTCACCAAAGCTCTTCATTCTTTCATAAAGTTTGTGAGTTACATCTTGAACCTCACAAACTTTGAGCTAAACCACCATCCATTTCACTTTTTTTTCTTCAATTGTTGAGAGATCAAGATTTGTGTTGGTGATTCTTGAAGTAGATCCAAGTTTTGTTCAAGATTTGGTAAATTTTCTTCATCCTTTTTGTATATCATGATGTAGATCTTTGTTGCTTGTGTGTGATGCATCTTTGATGCTATATTGGTGCTATTTGATGGTGATTTGATGGAAAATTCGTGCTCCAAATGATGTGTGATCATAAGGTGTTTGTATGTTTGTTCAAGTCAAGTTTTATGCCTCTAAATGCTGTTTTTGCTGATTTTTACACTGAGGAAATCGATTTCCTTAAGGCTGAAATCGATTTCCTGCTGAGCGTGACTTGTTTTTTTTGAAAACTGCACTATGGAAATCGATTTCCCTCTGCATGAAATCGATTTCCTGCTGGCAGAATGTGTTTTTTTGCCTTTTTTATGCTTGTTTTGGTTTCCTACTTCCTCCACTTCATTAATATCATTGGATCTAGGATGTTGATAGGTTTGAAAGAACCAAATCCATAATATTAGATGAATGATATTAATGATAGTGTGAGTTGATTATCTTTTGTGAATTTTATTCTTCTTCCTCCATTTCATTAATATCATTGGATCTAGGATGTTGATAGGTTTGAAAGAACCAAATCCATAATATTAGATGAATGATATTAATGATAGTGTGAGTTGATTATCTTTATGCATTTTATCTTCTTCTTCTCCTTTTTTTTTCTTTTGATCGAAGAAAGTCTTAATATTTTGAGAATTCTCATGGATTCTTAGTAAAGACTAGATCGTTACCTATTTTCTTTTCGTGCGGTATTGCTTTCGGAAGGCGATCTACATATCGTTCTTCTCGCATGCATTAGCACATAAAGTTTTGACCGGCCTCGTTGTAGGGTGATTTCTACATAAATCACTTGGCGATCTGCTTAACATAGCGCAATATTTCGTGTCCCGAATAAAAAAGATCAAACATGGAAGAGAATTGTATGCGGTTGATTTAAGACTTGTGGAGGTTTTTATCGTGTAGTCGCTATGATTTTATCAAGCTTCTGATAAGCCCCATTGACTTTAAATCCGAGTACATCATTCACTCACCATAGATCTTCCTACTAACTTTGATAACATACTTGACAAGTTTCAAGATGGTTATCTTTAACATTTAACAACTAACTTTAATTTCCGCACCTTTACTATACCGCTCTTTATATTACCGCTCTTTATATTTCTCGCCTTATCGCTTTACTTTATCATTTCATCATATTTACTTTCCGCCATTTTCTCTTTGTCCATTTGGACGTTTATAATTCCGCTATTTTCTCTTTGTCCACTTGGACATATGTTTATGCTTCTGTTATTTTTCTTTTGTCCACTTGGACCATACTTTATTTTTTCGCTAAAACACTAATAAATAACCAAAATCTAAAAAATACATAAGGTTCTCTTTGGACTATCGGTTACTATCCCTAGCACTTTGGAGATTCGGACTTATGGACCTAGTACCTCTGGACTCATTCTATTACTATCCTGTGATTGTTCTGTCTGTCTGGCATTGTTCTGTTGTATGTTTATGTGTGCAGGTATTTCCTTGAAAGTCCATGATGGTTAATTCCAAGGCATTGAGATAAGGATTTTACCCGAAAACAGCCGTTACTCTGCCCGATTTTCGTCAGAATTCTTAATGTGCTTAATGAAAAAGGGTTCTAAGACAATAAGTTCATCTGGATCCCCCAAGTGTTAATGCGTTGGTATTGATAAGTCCAAAGGATGGGAAATCTACCTTGACTCACAATGTCAAGTGTTGGCTTCTTATTTGGTTAGACCGTTTCTTTCCTTAGCTTTTATTTTACGCAATAGGATAGCCTCTTCATCTCCTCCCATTCTTAAATTTTCAAAATCTTCTCCCTTTTTCCAAAATATTCTTATGTTTGCAATCTTTTCAAAACTTTTTTTCTTAAAAATATTTTTCGCCCTTAGTGGCTTTTCTTCAAAAGTTTAGACACCGTTAATTGTCGAAACGAGTGGTTATACCCCACGATTTTGAAATTGATTGATAATAACGAGATCTTTTCCGCGTGAGAGAGCTAGTGCCATAATCGTTGATTTTATCCGAGTTGGAGCCCTTCTTTCATTTGCGATGCAAAGAACTTGTTTGTTCTCATGCTCAAGATCAATGGCTGAGTATTTCTCTCTAACGACAACAAAGTGTTTATTCGTTTTAAAACGTTTCTCCCAAAAGCGGAACTACATTAGCTCTGACTTCTCCATTGCACCGAGGAGGTATGTAGGCCCAAAGCTTAACGCTTTGCCGAGCTTATTTTGAAAATAAAACAAACCGTTTTTTAGCACACACACAACACCGATTTTCAAAAAGGTTCCCGTGGAGTACCACGGATATGAGGGGTGCTTTAAACCTTCCCCTCATATAATCAACACCCGAACCTGAGTTCTCTTTTCTTGTTTTTTTTAAAAAAACAAAACTTTGGGTTTTACGTTCTTTTCCCTTTTCCTTTGAAAAAATAAAGCGCGGTGGCGATTTCAAAACGGAATATTGATTCGAGTCAATCCCATGGCTTCGATGTCAGATTTTCCCCGCTACAATACTTCCTAAAAGTCATGAAGTTAGCAAACTTGGAAATTCTAATATTTTGGAAGATTTTCATGTGATTTACTACATAAAAGTCACGAAGTTCGTTAAACTTTCAAAATTTTGATCTTTTGGAAGATTTTTTTGTGATATACTACATTAAAGTTTCGAAGTTTATTAAACTTGCAAATTTTGGTTTTTGGAAGATTTTCGTGTGCTATACTACTTAACAGTCATTAATTTTGGTATTTTGGATGATTTTCGTTTGCTATACTACATCAAAGTCAAGAAGTTCGTTAAACTAGCAAACTTTGGTATTTTGGAAGATTTTTCGTGTGCTATATACTACGTAAAAGTCAGGAAGTTTGTTAAGTTTGCAAAATTTGGTCTTCTGGAAGATTTTTGTGTGATATACTATATTAAAGTTATGATGTTCGTTAAACTAGCAAACTTTGGTATTTTGGAAGATTTTTGTGTGCTATATACTACGTAAAAGTCACGAAGTTTGTTAATCATGCAAAATTTGGTCTTTTGAAAGATTTTTGTGTGCTATACTACAAAAAAGTCACGAAGGTAGTTAAATTTTCAAACATTGGTATTTTGGAAGATTTTCGTGTGCTATACTTGTTAAATGTCACTAAGTTTATTAAACTTGCATACATTGGTATTTTGGAAGATTTTTCATGTGCTATACTACATAAAATTCACGAAGTTTGTTAAACTTGCAAAATTTAGTCTTTCGGACGATTTTTCGTGTGTTATATTATACATAAAAGTCACCAAGTTTGTTAAACTGGCAAAATTTGGCATTTTGGAAGATTTACGTGAGCTAATACATAAAAGTCAGGAAGTTCGTTAAACTTGCAAATTTTAATATTTGGGAAGATTTTCGTGTGCTATATTACACAAAAGTCACGAAATTCGTTAAACTTTCAAATTTTGGTCTTTTGGAAGATTTTTGTGTTATATACTACATTAAAGTCAAGAAGTTTTTTAAACTTGCAAAATTTGGTTTTTGGAAGATATCGGTGTGCTATACTACATAACAGTCTTGTATTTCGTTAACTTTCAAAATTTGGTATTTTGGATTATTTTTGTTTTTTATACTACATAAAAGTCAAGAAGTTCGTTAAACTAGCAAACTTTGGTATTTTGGAAGATTTTCGTGTACTATATACTACGTAAAAGTCACGAAGTTTGTTAAACTTGTAAAATTTGGTCTTTTGGAAGATTTTCGTGTGCTATACTACATAAAAGTCAGGAAGGTAATTGAACTTGCATACATTTGTATTTTGGAAGCTTTTCGTGTGCTATACTTCATAAAAGTCACGAAGTTAGCAAACTTGGAAATTTTAATATTTTGGAAGATTTCCATGTGCTTTACTACATAAAAGTCAGGAAGTTCGTTAAACTTTCAAAATTTTGGACTTTTGGAAGATTTTTGTGTGATATACAACATTAAAGTCTTGAAGTTTAATAAACTTGCAAAATTTGGTTTTTGGAAGATTTTCGTGTGCTATACTACATACCAGTCATGAATTTCGTTATCTTTCAAATTTTGGTATTTTGGATTATTTTCGTTTGCTATACTACATTAAAGTCAAGAAGTTCGTTAAACTAGCAAACTTTTGTATATTGGAAGATTTTCGTGTGCTTACGTAAAAGTCAGGAAGTTTGTTAAACTTGCAAAAATAGGTCGTTTGGAAAATTTTTGTGTGATATACTACATTAAAGTCAAGAAGTTTGTTAAACTTGCAAAATTTAGTTTTTGTTAGATTTTCGTGTGTGCTATACTACATAACAGTCATGATTTTTGTTAAATTTAAAAATTTGGTATTTTGGATGATTTTCGATTGCTTTCCAGCATAAGAGTCACGAAGTTTTTTAAACTTGCAAAATTTGGTTTTTGGAAGATTTTCGTGTGCTATGCTACATAACAGTCATGAATTTCGTTAAACTTTCAAAATTTGGTATTTTGGAAGATTTTTGTGTGCTATACTACATTACAGTCATGAAGCTCGTTATACTAGCAAACTTTGGTATTTTGGAAGATTTTTGTGTGCTATATACTACGTAAAAGTCACGAAGTTTGTTAATCTTGCAAAATTTGGTCTTTTGGAAGATTTTCCTGTGCTATACTACAAAAAAGTCACGAAGGTAGTAAACTTGCAAACATTGATATTTTGGAAGATTTTCGTGTGCTATACTTCATAAATGTCACTAAGTTCATTAAACTTGCATACATTGTTCAAACTCCACGCATTTGCAAACAACATCCATCATCATCACAACACAAAAATGAAAAATGCAAGATTGAGATGATAGTATCCAATCTGAAGGCGAAAAATCAGAACGAGAAGCAGAATTCTTGGATGCTAATTATTACCTGGATGTCCCGAAGATTTCCTCTGGATTTTTCTCTTTTTTCATCGGCATTGAAGAATCACCAGAATTGCTCTGGTAGGTAAGCTTTCTCCTTCATTCTTCCTGAATAAATTACATTCGTTCAAGCCTACTCAAAAGAGAATGAGAGACGAGATGAGGTTGGAGGAAAGCGATTGGAAACGAATGGAGAAGAGAGGTCGAGGGAGTGAACGTAAAATGGAATCATGGTTACAATGGCAAGAGCTTTCGCTGGAGGGATGAAGAAAGGGTGGTCGCGTGCCGTTTGTAAAAGGAGAAGAAGAACAAGTCCGTTGGCCACACACGATTACCCTAGGCCCTCTTTTTATTTGATTTTACTTATCATAATTTAATCTTATATAACTATCTATAAAGAGGATAGGCTGTTTTGGACTGACCTATTTTCTTTCCTTACTTACCCTAACTTTCATTCAAAATTTCAAAAAACACAACATTTAATGGTTAAACAATAATTGTAAACTTTATCTCATCTCTTTTTTACTTGTCATATAGTGAAAGAAATTTGGAAAAGCTTGTATGGTTGGTTGGGTGATTCGGTAGCAATCAACGACGTGGAATTCTTGGTCTTCGATTTAATTCAAGAAAAGGTGAAGAATGTAAATCATAGGGTGAAGATAAATATCATTTGGATAGCTATCATTTGGAGTATTTGGCTTATGAGGAATGCAATAATCTTTGAGGGTGAATCTTATAGCTATGTTGTGGTTTGTTCTAACATCATCTTTCTTTCTTGGAGATGGTTGTATAATGGATATCAAAAGTTTAGACCTAATTATTATGATTGGTTTAAACTTCTTTTATTTTGTCCAAATTTTTTATAGTGCTTTTGTAATGATTGCACCCCTAGTACGAGCTTTATAATCAATTGCTTATTATAAAAAGAAACTGTATTTGAATGTGTTATTTATAACTTCTCTCTTTCATCCGGTTTTTCATTTGTCTGACAATCAGTTATAAAATATACGGTTATCTTCTCTTCTAAATAAGGGTGGAAATAGGCTAGGCTAGGCTAGGCTTTAGAAGGCCTGAGCCTGGCCTACGATAAACTTAGAAGGCCTAAGCCTGGCCTAAGGCCTATCATAGGCTCGGTTTTTTGGCCTGGCCTGGCCTTTTTAAAAGCCTGGCCTGGCCTGAAAGCCTATATAAAAAGCCTGTATCTCATTAAAGTTTTCAATTAATTTATATAATTTAAGAAGTCTTGTAAGTCGACCTATATATACATATATAAGTGGACCTATTTAGCATTTGTTATATATATATATATATATATATATATATATATATATATATAGGGTAGTCTATTTAGCTTTTTTTTCTTCTAATATATGCATACATGGACCAACTTATTTAACATATCTTTAATATATATGAATATATAGGCCGGCCTATAAGGCTTCATAGGCTTTTTTAGTAGCCTAAGCCTGGCCTATTTAATGAAATAGGCTTTTAAAAAAGCCTAAGCCTGACCTATTTATTAAATAGGCCTGGCCTGGCCTAGGCCTATGTAGGCTGGGCCGTAGGCCCCTGTAGGCCGGCCTGGCCTATTCCCACCCCTACTTCTAAATAAAAGGTTTAAAAAACACACATATTGACAATATTTTGTTTTTTCCAATAAAAAAAGGCAATTTCTTTTTCTTTGAGTAGTCAGCAATTAATTATCAGAAAACTCATGCTTTAACTTGGGCAATCTATATCCCTTCTCTTTCTATTTTTCTCCTTTTGCTTTTGATTATATTTTTTCATTATTATTATTATGTGTTTTCATTTGTGTAGTATATATCTTAAACATTTGTATTGTGAATGGATTTAGCATATTGTTTATGTTTTTAGAAATAGTTCTAGCATGTAACAGAAATATATTTATATAAAACTATATTTATATACATTTAAATATAAAATATAATAATATATGTTAAGTTGTATAGTGACAAATTCTTATTAAAATAGGATAGGTCATAAGTTTAATTCTTAGGTATTATAAATTTTAATTTTATTTTATGAAAAAGAACACTAAAAAGTAAAATCGGTCTCTAAATTTCGGTCACTAAATTTGTCGCAAAAGTTTACCGACTAGCACTTTTTCAACCGTGTTAAAAAATTGGATGAAAGATAAATAGTTTAATTTAACTATAATCTATAGGAGTTGAACCATATTTTAAACTATATTTTTATATGATATTTACTTTGATTTTATCATAAAATAATATTAGTCTTAATCAATAAAAACTGCTGCTTAATTTATCATATGACATATCACTCTTTTTTTCTTATGAAGCTATTGCCATAAAAAATGTTGCATATATGAGTAAAAATAAAATGGCAGTTTCACACTATAAGGGAGTTCCACCCTATGAATAAAAGAAATCGATTTCCAGCAATGTCATTCTATGAATAAAAAATAAAAGGCAATTTTTTATTCTAAAAGAGAGGGTAGCAAAGATAGTTTAAGATAAATGGAAAAAAGTTTACAACCCTGTACAAGAAAACAGGAAATTTATAGGTTGGTAATTTACTAACTATAATTTATTTTATTTATTTGTAACTTTCAAAGATTAGTCAACTTCAATAACACTATAACTTTAAGATACTAATATTTTTTTATAATAAAATTACAGTACAAAAATGACTTTGGGTTTTTTTGGAAATAAAGGAATATATTATCACCAAAAACAATTAGTACAAGTGACCCATAGGGTCCAGCAAATGGGGACAAACCCACTCAATACATCATTAAGAAAGCTAACTTTTCTCTAATCTTTGGAATAGTCCAAGCTCTATTGACAATATTCTCTATAATATGGGTAACTATCTCACTATCTATGGTATCCTTTCTATACACTTTCCTATTTCTATTCATCCATATAGCATATACAATTTCAGCCATAGCTATTTGAAAGAATTTTTTCCTCCAGTTTTTACTTTTACAGATTTTGATCGCCCATTCCTTCACCTTCATCCAACCACTATCATGGTGCTCAATGTGCAGCCACCTCATGATAGCCTTCCATATTCCTTGAGTTTCTCTGCATTCAAAAAATAGATGTTGTAAATTTTCAGGTTCAGCACAAAACTCACACTTGCTATCACTTATCATGCCAAATTTAATCAATCTATCTTTGGTAGCAAGTCTACCATGACAAGCTAGCCACAACACGATTTTTGCACGAGGTCTAGCCTGATTTCCCATAATCAGACCCTTCCAATCAACATCATCAGAATGATCAAGAAATTGTATGTAAAACACCTTCATTTTAAATTTCTGGTTATGGCCATATGCTTCCACTGAACTGAATTCCTAACTTGATCCCTCGCCTGTAGAATATTTTTAAAAATCCAAGAGAAAGAGTCTTTATTCTGCATCTCCATGACTGTGCCATTTTTCACATAGTATGTGGATCCACCTCACCCACATACTATCCTCCTTCTTACAAAGATTCCAAAGCAATCTTACCATACAAGCCTTGTTCCAAGCTGACAAATTGATGATGTTTAAACCTCCTTTCTGTTGCAAGTTGCAGACTATCCCAAGCAATAGGTGATTTTCTGGCCTTGATGTCTTTTCCAGTCCAAAAGAACACTCTACACATAGCTTCAATCCTCTTAATCACACACTTAGGGAGAGGGATGCATTGCATCCAATAGTTTTCAATTCCAAAGATGGTGCTTTGTATCAACTGTAATCTCCCAGCATAGCTGAGGAGATGTGAACTCCAGTTTCTCATACGATCACCAATCTTTTCACATAATTCAAGACAGTGCTGGCTGCTAAAATTTCTGCTCATCAAAGGTATGCCAAGATATTTAAAAGGTAGCTTTCCCTTACTGAAACTAGTTATATCTTCAATAAGCTTTTGCTCATCAGTCTCCATACCACCATAATATGCTTTACACTTGGCTGGATTAACCTTTAGTCCTGATGACTTAGAAAAGCTATTAAAAACATCCATCATCAATTGGACAGATTCGGTCTCACCCCTAGAAAAAAGTAAAAGATCATCAGCAAAGCTTAGATCAATCAAATTCACCTTCTCACATTTACTATTGAATTTGAAATCAGTGTGTTTCAGCTCCTCCATCTTCTTGTGCAAGTACTCCATGACAATAACAAATAACAAATAACAAGGGAGATATTGGTTCCCTTGTCTTAGCCCTTTTGCAGCAGCCATTTCTCTAGTTCTATTACCATTTATGCTGAATTGGTAGGTCACAGTAGTAACAGCCTTCATGATCCATCCAATAAATCTTCTAGGGAAACCTATCTCACCAAGAATTTGTTCAAGAGCCAGCCAATCAACAGAATCATATGCCTTCTTTATATCCATCTACAACATGCACCTTGGTACACCCCCTTTTCTACTGTAGCCTCTGATGAGTTCATAAGCCACCAAGACATGATCATGGATTTTCTTCCCTGGTATGAAGGCTGCCTGGTTTCTACTAATCACTGTATTCAGCACTCCACTTATTCTTCCAGCCATAATTTTTGATATTATTATTGTATATTGTTGAGCAACATGAGATAGGTCTGAAATCTCTCAACATACAAGCTTGGTTGTGCTTTGGGATTAAAGTCACCAAAGTAAAATTGATCCTAGGATCCATCTTCCCATCCTCAAAAAACATTCTCACAATCTCCATCACATCATCTTTCACAATTTGCCAAGAATGTTTAAAAAATTTAACTCCAAAACCACCAGTCCCTGGAGCTTTTAGGTCTCCCAAGCTCTTAAGGCTGATTCCACTTCCTTCTCAGTGATGGGTCTAATGAGCCTACTCCTTTGTTCCCTATCCAGTTGTTTTCCAGCCCTCAAAGCCATAATGTCAATACCTTCCATCCCTGTGTCAGCAGTTCCCATCAACTTACCATAGAAATCCAGAATTTCCTTTTCTATATCTTCCTGTTCAATCAGTTCAGTACCATCTTCTTTGCATAACTTGTTTATCACTTTCTGCTTGTTCTTACTTTCCAGAGATGCATGGAAGAAAGCATTATTACCATCTCCAAGCCTTATCAAATCAATCTTTGCCCTTTGTCTAAGAATTTTCTCCTCAGTGTCATTGAGCTTTATAATTTCCTCAGTGCATAATTTCTCTTGCATAATCAACTGTGAATTCATCCTATCCTTTCTCAAAACTATTTGGGCTTTGGTAAGATTTTCTCTACATTTCTCAATCTGCCTTTTAATACCAATAAGGGGCTTACTCAATCATCTAATAACATGTTGCATTCTCATCAATTTATTCCAGAGTTAATTTTAAGGAGCTCCTTTTATTTGCCTCTGCCAATTCTGATTAATAGCCTCATGGTAACCAATTCTATCAATTACAGCATTTATGAACTTGAAATTGCTCTTACTCCTCATTCTCTCTTCATCTTTTCTAATGCATATAAGAGCATGGTCAGAAACTCCAGGCTCCATCACATAGACATTTTTATCACTATTCTACTGAATCCATTCCAAATTGCCAAGCACCCTATCAATGCATGAATAGCTAGGATCTTGAGAGTGTTTGTTAAACCAAGTAAACTTCTCCCCTTTACTATCAATCTCAAACAGGCCATTTTCATCCATCATGTTTCTTAAATCATAGAATTCAGCCTCTTTCACCTCTTTTCCTCCAATTCTATCATGCACTCCCAACACATTGTTGAAGTCTCCAAGAATACTCCAAGGTCCAGTCTGAGTATCACCTATCCTTCCAATATCTCTCCAAAGTATTTTCCTCATTTCAAGCTTATTGGAAGCATAAACAACAGTGATCCAGTTCAAAAAATCTCCCCTGTTGTTATGCACACTACAATGTATCATTTGATCAGTTTTAATACTCTCCTTGATTTGAAATCTACTGGCATCCCACATAATCCAAATTCTGCCATTATGATGTTTCTCATAGTTATCAAGATAACTCCATTTATTACCTAGCCATCTCCTACACTCTTTAGCTTTTTCCTTTTTCACACGAGTTTCTAGTAAAATAGCAATATCAGGTTGCAAATTATAGAGACGGGAGCTAATCTCTTTCACTTTTGCAATCTTATTTAACCCCCCTTACATTCCAAGCTACTATCATTTATCAATAAGAGGATTCACCTTAGGGCCTTTCCACTCCCCCAAGGTGCTAAAACCATTTTGACTAAAAATATGCTTAAGACTATCATCAAGGATTGGTTTCTTACCTCTATTACTTCCTCGATTCACTGAAGTCCATATTCCCTCATCCTCTTGATGCTTCTCTGGCTCTTCTGTAGGCTTTTCCACATTAGCTGATGCTTCAGCTTGGCTCTGAGTGATCTCCAAATTATTACTGGATCCTCCTTCAGGTTCTTGGCTATCATTCTTTGGCTTCCATACTTTCATATAAATTAAGGTATTACTAAGATAAAATAAGTATTAAATATAACAAAATTAAAATAAAATTACAAATATCTAAACTTATGTAATTACAAAAATAAATTAAAAAGATATAAATAACTTACAAATTATTACAATATAATAAATATTATCGATCCTAAACAAAAACCTAGAAGAACATTATAACAAAAGAAGCTTAAACGTTATTTGTTCAATTATATTTAGCTCTTAATTCTATATAAAAATACTTTAAAGGCTTGTTACCTCCCAACACGTTCAATGTTCAAAACAGATTAAATCAGAAATCTTCAAACATATTTTTAGCACTAAATCAGAATTTTCAAACACATTTTCAGCATGCATGGTGTTTGAGTATAACCTTTGACAACATATGTCATCAACTTTTAGACAAAAAAAAAACTATAATATCATTAGTTTTATAATATTTACATTAAATTTCATAGAAAGGAAAATAGAAAAAAACGTGCATACCTCATTAAAGAAGCTTCAAAATATTATTTTTCACAATAAAAAAATTTTATCACATAAAAATTGACCTTTTAATAAAAATATTGTATTATCTTCAAAACCTGTCCATCATTTTAGAAAATGAAAAAGAGTATTTGTTTATATAAACGAAAAGAAAACAAATAATGAAAAGTAAAGGATCCAACATTCATATATATACTAAGGAGCGGTGTTTTAAAAATTTGACCGGTTGAATCAGAGCCGACTAGGTAATTGATCTGATTCAATTGGTGGTTCGGATATGACATTAAACCTATGTAAACAGGTCAAAATCGCTAAAACCAAAAAAATTAACAATTTTCCTGAACCGGCAGTTTAAATGTTTTTTTTAAAAAAATTAAAACGGCGTCACTTTAATCATTTTAATGAAAAATTAAAATACAAAATAAAAGAAATAAAATAAAAAATAAAGATGTTGCAGAAACATATGATTTTGTTACAAAGGTATTGATATTGAAGGAGATTCCAAAATTAAAATAATTTTTTCTTCCTTGAAATTAAATTTAGTTGACTATGGAGTTATTTGGTTATAAATTATTCAATAAGATTATGTTGCGATTAAACTTTGTTTGTAATTTGGTACTATTTTGTTATGTGTGATATGGTTGTTTAAAATTTGAATTTAAATTATGAACTTGTGAATTCATTTATGATATGATATTTTCAAAAAAATGTAAATGCTACCTATAATTTGTAGAGACTGAATCATCTAATTCGACAGGTTTTATACCTATATAATTTTGTTATAACGACTGACATATTCAACTGGATAATCCAGTTTATTAAAGCGGTTCGACCAATGACTCAGTGATCCAATATTCTCATCGATTTGATGCCCGATCCGATTTCTAAAACAATGCTAAGGAGTATCCTAGTAGCATTCTTTAAAGATTCCAAATAAAAAACTTTTTTTAAATAAATTTATTATTTTAACTTCTAATTTATCATTTATTGAATATAATTATTTCTAAACAAAAACATATCACTCGTTTCTTAAAAAAATTAATTATTTTAATAATAAATACAACTATTTTTAAATAAAAATATACTTTTTTTTTACTTTATAAACTCTTATAAAGAAACATAGTGTTTCCCCTTAATAATTTTATAGTGCATTTTATTATGAATTTTATTTTTTATCAACCTTTTTATTATTTATTTGCATTAATATAAGGTATACTATAAACTAAAATTAGGAAAATGCATAACTTGGTCATTAATTATTTTATATTCTATAAATTGTCTATCGTGATAAAAGTTTTTTTTAAATTTATTTTTAAATAGATACAAATATAAGAAGTAGTTTTACATACAATCAATTATAAATTTTTAATTAATTTTAAAATAAATTTAAAATTGAATGTTTCTTTGAATAACTATAAGAAATAGCTTTTACGAGTTTAACAAGGATCCGTTGTTATTCCTATTGTAATTTTAATTGGTTTTGTAATTCCTTTAAGTGGGTTTTTGCCCGCTTTTCTGTGTAATTGGATATTGAGAACATTTAGTTCTCCGTTTTATTGAATTTTGCTTACACAAAAAAAAAACTATAAAGACCGACACCAATATAAATGCTCACGAACATTTTCATCACCATACAGCATGCTTTATGCTTTTTTCAATTACCACAATTAAGATGATATTGAAAAATGCTACTACTATAATATCGTGACCTAATTCAACATGACAAAACTTGGAATAATTGAAGAATAATTTAGAATTTGTGGTAAGACATTAAAGGCTTGAAAACAATTTTTCCAGCTAATGAATTTTGGTGCATTACATATTGACTGATGGTCGCTGCCTTGTCCAAATTAAGTATGGTTTGATCATGCTGTTTGTTGAAAGTTGAAGGAACCTTGGTGGGAATGAGGGAATGGGAAAAGTTATATTGGGAGTGTGTAACACTTCTAAGAACTGACACTATAAATATCTGGTTGTGTTCAAGAAAATATTCACAAACATATAACCAGTTCAACAGATCATAATGCTGGGCTTCAATTTTCTCTTTTGTGTGGCTAGCATTCTATGCTTCAGTCTTCTATTTGGCGAAAGTTTTCATCCGAGCAAGTGCGTGGAGTCGGAGAGGAAAGCACTCCTTAAACTGAAAGATACAATCACTCATGGAAGTGACGACTTTATCTCTTGGGAAGCTGAATATTGTTGCAAATGGGATGGAGTGTTTTGCAACAACTTAACTGGTCATGTAACCGGTTTGTATCTCAGTGAATTCGGATTTGCAGGTAAGTTAGATGCTTCAATATGTGAACTTCAGCATCTAACTTACCTGCAAATCCGAATTCACTGAGATACAAACCGGTTACAAGACCAGTTAAGTTGTTTCAAAAAACTCCATCCCATTTGCAACAATCTTCAGCTTCCCAAGAGATAAAGTCGTCACCTCCATGAGTGATTGTATATTTCAGTTTAAGGAGAGCTTTCCTCTCTGACTCCACGCACTTGCTCGGATGAAAACTTTCGCCAAATAGCAGACTGAAGCATAGAACGCTAGCCACACAAAAGAGAAAATTGAAGCCCAGCATTATGATCTGTTGAACTGGTTATATGTTTGTGAATATTTTCTTGAACACAACCAGCTATTTATAGTGTGAGTTCTTTGAAGTGTTATACACTCCCAATATAACTTTTTCCCATTCCCTCATTTCCACCAAGGTTCCTTCAACTTTCAACAAACAGCATGATCAAACCATACTTAATTTGGACAAGGCAGCGACAGTCAATATGTAATGCACGAAAACTCATTAGCTGGAAAAATTGTTTTCAAGTCTTTAATGTGTTACCACAAATTCTAAACTATTATTCAATTATTCCAAGTTTTGTCATGTTGAATCAGGTAAAGATAATACAGTAGTAGCATTTTTCAATATCATCTTAATTGTTGTAATTGAAAAAAAGCATAAAGCATGCTATATGGTGATGATAATGTTCGTGAGCATTTATATTGGTGTTGGTCTTTATAGTTATTCAAAGAAACATTCAATTTTAAATTTCTTTTAAAATTAATTAATTGATTGTGTGTATGTAAAACTACTTCTTATATTTGTATCTATTTAAAAATAAATTTTAAAAAAACTTTTATCACGATAGACAATTTATAGAATATAAAATAATTAATGACCATTTAATTTAAGTCATAAAGTAATAGCAAAGTGAACTCAATATCTCAATTTATTTACCAAACCATTCATTATATCTCTAACGTCAAATTAATTTATTATAATAAAACTTATTTAATATATTGTCGCTGCTATAATTATGCACCTCTATATTATAAACTTATTTATGAATATATAAAAATAGTTTAAAATTAATTTTTATATAGTTAGTAATTTTTTTTATTTTTAATTTTCATATAAATAAATCAAATTATTTGTCATGCAGGTCCACATGTAACTCTGTGACTTGATTGAGTCCACAGTCAATATTAATTTTAAAATATTGATGAGAAACGTACACCGGTCTAAAGAACAACTGGGGTACACACAACATTGGATTGAATGATAGTTATTGCTCCATTAAAAATCCATACTATTAAAAGCTAAATAAAAGAGGGTCAATGAAAAATAAAATCAAAAGGTGTGCACGTCATTTGCATGTAATAAGACTTTTGTCTTTTGACATTGCATTGAATGATAGTCGACCGTCGATGGAAAATGAAAAGAATGTCCACCCCATTTGCGTGTAAGAGTACATTGTATGATATTATTGCAGTTAACTTATGGCTTACGTAAAAAAAAAATTCTGTCTCAATTAGAATTTGTGTCAAAAATTTTGAGTTTGAATTAATGTTTTAAAATTGGAATCGTCATCAAATTGACAAGCATTAAGCATTACAATATTGCTTGGAATATAAAATTAACCGTGTGGAAATGGTCTTTTTGCGGGAATATTACTAATTCCAATTACAATTTTTACGATTTTTGTAAGGACCCTTTGTTGTTCCTTTCGTAAGGGTAATTGGTTTGTAATTTTCCTTTTGTCGGGGAAACCCGTTGATCTTTGTAATCGGGTTGAGAACCCCTAGTTCTCTATATATATAACTCCTTGCTTATGAAAAAAGAAAAAACAAAATCTGAGCACAAATTATAAATTATCTTACAAACATTCTATACTGTTAGAATCTCAGAAACCAACTTCTCTCCGAATCATTTAGGGCACGGGTAAATGCATATAAAACAGACATACTTAAGACCTACCTTAAATGATATAAAAAATGTATATTGCAAACTCATCAGTGTGTTATCTAGTATCAAGAATCAGAAGCCTTTAATTGTCTAATGCTAAATGCATCGACTTCCACTCTCAAGTGTGGTTATACCAGTCTCAGACATTCTACATGCATGTGACTTTATAAAGCCTTATGCTTTATCATACTTAAGGCATGTGTTACTCAAAGGCTTAATATTCACAATAATTGTAAATGTTAACATCACTGGCTAATTTGATTGTAGTAAGCAACTGGGTTTACAAAAACAATATTACTTTGTTCATTTGTTAGAAATGTTGATCAAGTAAGAATTGCAGGAATCAACTGTTAGGAAAAAATCGATACGAGATTAGAAACTAAAGTTCCACTAAGTTGTCATAATAGATGAAGCTACGGAAGAATTTGCTATTTATGCTACTTCTAGAAATTTTTCTACAAGAAGTCCTGAATTGAAAATATCATAGTTGCAAACATCATGAACTTTAACACACAAATTTTCCTAATTGCCATAGACCAGCAAAATGTTAACGCGGTGTCTTCTGACAAGGAAACTAAAGAAATTGAATGATAGATAATATCACGAACAACTTGTCTGCACGAATTTTTTCTGGCATATATACATATCCCAAATCGCTTTTTATTTTTTATTTTTATAGCCTATTGCTCATAAATAAGTGTGCTTCCAATGAAGATTAAAATTCAAGACCAGAATGATAAAAGAATTTCTTACCTATGACAGAAAAACAAAAGAACATGATTCAGCATTTCACCGAACACTTGGTGTGCATAGCACGGAACAATAAATTCAGCAACAATTCTTCACCGATTCATAAACCACAACCTGCAACAACAATGAATAACATCACAACAACAATTTCGCATAAAATATTGAGCTTAAAAGTGAAAGAAGAAGAAGAGAATTTGTGACGATCCGCCACCTAAACACGATCACTGTTCCTGAGTGAATGAGAGACAATTAACTATGATATTTCAATTTCTTGAGTGAGAGAGACCAATGCGATGAGATTTTGAATTTCAGGCGAGATAAGGAACAACTCGGGAAATTGCCCTAGGTCGCCGGGCGCTGGCGTCGCACCTGTTGACGAGAATACTGGGTTATTAGTTTGCTGATCGAACCACTAGGTCACTGATGAATCCCCTGTTAAAACGGAATAATTCGGTTAAATAAATCGATCTTTATAACAAAATTACATAGCTATTAAACTAGTTGAACCAGATGATATGATCTTTAAAAAAATCATCACATCTCAAAAATTTTTAAGATGTCAAAATATCATAATTTCACAAATTCATTCTTTATATTGATAGTCTAAACATAGTCACCACAAACAACAAAATAATATAAAATACAAATTCAAATGAATTTTGAACAAAATTTTGTTGCAACATAATGAATAAAAAAAAATAAATTCTCTAATAAATTTAATTATGAGGAGGAAAAATGTTCCAAATAAAAATGGCATCATTTTTTGCAAGAAAAAAAAGCATTTAACATGTTGGTTTTTCGGTTTTACTGATTTTGTCCAATTCCCTCTTTTTTATTAGCTTAACAATCAAATCATACCGGTGATTCTTCTAGTTTCTAACTCGACCATCCGATTTTTTAAAACACTAGTCTGAACCACTTTTTTGAGAATCGTTCTTGTAACTTTGGAGGATATGCTCCGACAATGATAATATCTAGGACTTAGGTTCTAGCATACATATCCTGGTGAATTTTACTCTTTTTTTTAATATAAAATTATTGGTATTATGCATGTCCTTTATGGTTTTCCTTTTACCATGTTTTCGTTGTACTTTTGTTTTTGTATTTTTTTCATATTACTTTGATGGTTAAGTCAATTCTTAATAAAGAGACAGACGACAACAAGCCTCAAAGACCTTTCGGTTACTGCCCAAGAAGGAACTCTGATAAAACAATAGAATGGTGCAAGCACCTACTTAATGAGAAAACCAAACCCATTCATTAAAAGCGTATAAACCACAAGTTTGTTCGAAGCTAAGAGACCGAACAAAGAATGACCAAACTAGTATAGCAGGAAGTTGATAAGTTTTAAAATGTCATTATTTTGAGTATATAACTGTGACACTTATCGATTCTATTATTTTGGTTTTTGTAATAAAATCCCAACTTTTGGGTAAATATTCGTATTCTTGAGTTTTGATTCGTTTTGTATATCGTTTGATATTTTTCCTTTATTTTATAAGTACTTATGCATAACGGAGTCTCGAGGAATAAAGTGTCGAAGGCACGACTTCGATTTTGCAATTTTGGAGCAATAAAATGAAAATCATGCACAAGCTCGCTTAACCACCTGCAATTCGATCGTTTGTATGATCTTGAATCAAATTTGCGTTAACATAGATTTTGCATTATCACATTCGATCAAGTTGCGTTTGCTTAATTCGCTACAATTTTAATCTGTTTGCTTAATCCAAAATTCAAGAACATAAATCATATAATTTCTATTGCACTTGTCAGTGGTCATTGTAATCGAATAAGGATTGCAAATTTTATAGGAATCGATGATAAGTTAGAAATTGATACACTGGTCTGATTCGTTTTATCTTATTTTAATAATCACTTATTTACTCTTTTATTTAATCAAAAATTAAACCAAACTAAAACCCCTAAATAGATTTTCAATTGGTTAATATAATCAAGAATCCTCGCGATACAATACTTGGGTTGTCGTTATTGTTACTATATTTTCAAAAGTTACTCGTTTTTTATCCATGTGCGACAGCGGATCAGTTAAAATTACTTATGTTATTTATCATTATGCATTTAGTTTCAGTTTTGATATTTGTGTTGTCAGTCACCAAATGTTATAACATTTGTCTTGATATTGTGTGTTGTTAGGACATTTGTCTTGACATCTATTATGTAAGCGCCGGAATTTTAAGTCACATATCCTTGAAGTCTTCTATTTTTAATACTCGCTTAGCACACCCATGATGTTATGTTTTATCACTTTTCTTTGAAAAATCTAGGTTTTTTTTATTGATTACTTATAAACTAAGTTATAACTAAGCACTTAAGTATTTTATTTTATGTAATTTTGGCACTTATGATCCTAATATAGGTGAGATATCTAATCTCTCTTTGATGTCAAGATGTTTTGAATTCAGCTAAAAAAACTAATGTGGTGTATTTTGAATATTTGAGGTACTCAATTGATTTTTTTTTTTTTTTAAGTTAAAGAACCAAAATGAACACAGAGTATAAAATACATAACGAAAAAAAATACTAAACTATAATTAATATCTTTATTTTTTAAAAATTAAATGATAAAACCACTATAAATTAAATTTATTATATATTATGAAAAAAACATTAATTAGGCTATATGAACTTTCAAACATCGATATATTCAATATAAGTTGACAATAACAATGCTACTCATTTAGCAAAATATTTTTAGTTTTGATTCAGTCTAATAATGGGTCATGCTAAGGAGCAGTGCTTTAAAAATTTGACCGGTAGCTCGGACCGGTTGAATCGGAAACCGGCTAGATAATCGGTCTGGTACAATTGGTTGATCAGATATGATTTTCATTAAATTTGTGTGAACCGGTCAAAACTGCTAAAATTTAAAAAATCGGCAATTTTTCTGAACCGGCGGTTTAAATGCTTTTTTATATTTTTTTATTTAAAAAATTTAAAACAATGTCATTTTAATTATTTTAATGGAAAATTAAAATACAAAATAAAAGAAATGAAATAAAAAATAAAGATGTTGCGGAAGCGGTTGATTTTGTTGCAATGGTATTGATATTGAAGAAGATCCCAACATTAAAATATTTTTTTCTTCCTTAAAATTAAATTTAGTTGACAATGGAGTTATTTTGTTATAAATTATTCAATTAGATTATGTTGCAATTAAGCTTTGTTTGTAATTTTGACCTATTTTGTTATGTGATATATATGTTTAAAATTTGAATTTAAATTATGAATTTGTGAAATTATTTATGATATGATATTTTCAAAAAATTTAACTGCTAGTTATAATTTGTAGAGACTGAATCATCAGATTCGACAAGTTTTATACCTATATAATTTTGTTATAACGACTGACCTATTCAACCGAGTTATCCAGTTTAATCCGATTAGCCAAGCGATTCGACTGGTGACCTAGTGTTATGACCAATAAACCAATGATCCAGTACTCTCACCGATTTAATGCCCGATCCGCTTTCTAAAACACTGCTAAGGAGTATCCGAGTAGCATTCTTCAAAGATTCCAAATAAAAAATGCTTTTTAAATAAATAAATTATTTTAACTTCTAATTTATTATTTATTGAATATAATCATTTCCAAACAAAAACATATCATTTGTTTTTTAAAAAAGTTAATTATTTTAATTTCTAATACGATAAATACAACTATTTATAAATAAAAACATACCTTTTTTTTTACTTTTTAAACTCTTGAAGAAGCATAGTGTTTCCCTTTAATAATTTTATAGTGCATTTTATTATGAATTTTCTTTTTTTATCAACCTTTTTATTATTTATTTGCATTAATATAAGGTATACTACAAACTAAAACTAGGAAAATGAATAACTTTAGAATATATAATATTAATAATATTTAAACATTAATGATGAATTAATCCATTAATTTTATTCAAGATAACATAGGATTGTCAAGCTATCTCCTATATGAATCAGATAATTATTAAGATTGAGACCTGAATATTAAATAATAAATTTAAAATATTTTGTATTAATAAAATTATTCAAGATAACATAGGATTGTCAAACAACGGTTTATGTATAAAGACCAGCACCAATATAAATGCTCACGAACATTATCATCACCATATAGCATGCTTTATGCTTTTTTTTCATTTACCACAATTACGATGATGTTGAAAAAATGCTACTACTTTAAAATCTTTACTTAATTCAACATGAAACCACACAAGGAAATTTTACTATCGGAAGACTTATAAATTTGACTATCGGAAGACTTATATACTAGTACAAGATTTTACTTTGATAATGTGTAACACTAGAGAGTTTACTATTTTTATTATTTCTACATTAGGAAATCTTACTATAATTGTTAATTTAATAATTCAATTTTTAAAAAAATTATTATATATTTACTTAGGTCTTATCATTCTTATTTATAATTAATAATTAATTATTAATTATCAGCCTATTTAATTTATGATTTTTTATAATAATTATGGACCATTTATTTTCCCCAAATTTTTTTCACGTGAACCAACTCATTTTCACAATTCATCAGTTCCCATGCTTCCAATATGATAGACTTTTACGCTAAATCAATTCAGTTTTCCATTTCCAACAATTTTCATGCCTTTTGATATTTCTTTCACATATTAATCAAAATATTCATTTATTCAAATTCAAACAAGGCTTTTGAATTTTCCTCCTACATTAAAATACAAACTTTTTGAATTCTAACATATTCATATATAAACCTCAGAGCCTTAATTCCATTTCAGAGCCATTTTTTTAATACGTATTGGTTTTTTTGTGAAGTTCATAAACTTTTAAAGTTTTTGAACAACAGAGGTAAAGTTTGATTCTTCATTATTTATGTGTTTTAGAGATCTAAGCATGTTGAGTTTTTTCTGAAAATCCAGTAAATACAGGTTGTCTTTTCTCTCTGTTTCAAATCTGGCGAAGGGTTATGCTGTGGAATTCGTCGCCGCCCGAAGTTATTGATTTTCTGAATTATGTATAAAATATTTGACTTCGGTAAGGGTAAGGATATCAAAGGTTGTTGTTATAAGTATATGATGTTTCTTAAGTTCCACATCATTGGTTGCTTTTTTGATTTTTTCTGGAGATAACTTTTTGATTATTAAAATTTTTCAGATTTAAAAATGTTTGATTTTGTGTGTGTGAACCGTGAAGAAGCTGAGAGGAGATGACTGTTCGATTAATGGTGGGTTCCATAACATTACTGATAGCAATGTTCAGTTACTTTGAGACTTGAAGATGAAGAATGCTCATTTTTTTTTAATACATGTATTCCAATTAAAAAAAATAAAAACGAAATGTTATTTTATTTTTTAATACATGTATTTCATTAATGTATTTCATTATTACTATTATATTTAAAATCCACAATAATCCATCCTTAGCTTTATTGTCGTTACGATGTAAATATACCTCCATCTTATTACGTTTATCATTTTATCATTTTTTTTTGTGTATCGTAACAAAGTTTTTTTTTTTTCTTTTGACCATTACGTAGAAATTTGGTTTAACTGACATATTTATTCTTTTAAACCTATGACCAAAGTATGAATTTAGAGCAATAATTAAATAATTTATTAAATTTAATATTATTTTGAGAATTTAAAATTTGTTTAACATAAAATTTAATTTGCATCAAAAATATATTTTATCTTATTAAAAAATGAATAAAACAATATATAATAATTTGTATCTATAAATTTTATTTATTTGTGATATTTTTTAATAAAGGATATATGTACTATATTAACTATAATTACAAACACAATCAAAGTGTAGCGAATTATATTAAAATATTAGTTTATCTAAAAAGTTTGTATTTTTTTAAATGAAATGTTAATATTTATTCTAAATTTTTTTTAAAATATTTGATTAATACATAAATTTATTACTATAAAATTTGATATTGTAGAATTTGGACAATTTATATCCTCTTACTATATTTAATAAAGGATCAATAAATTAATTTGATATATTTTATTATATTCAATTTTTTATCTTCTAATATCGTAAGAGTCATTTTTCATTTGTGTTAGTAAAATATTTTAGAGGCTAATGTAGTTTGACATTTTTGTTTTTGTTTTAGTGAATGAGATGATATAATTTTCTTACATAAACCATATATTATTATATATTATTATTGAATAGATTCATATTAAAACAGGTTTTAGTTTATAACTAAAATATAACTTAATATTTATGGTATATTTAAATTTAATATTAGAAATATTTACATTGAAATTACACATAATTATATACCTATGCAAATTGTATTTATACTAAAAATTACTATAAATATTTATTTTAGACATGAGACAATTATGATGTATGAAAAACACAACTTTCTTATGAAAAACACAAATTTGTCATTCTTTTTGTTCAATTTATTTTATTATATATTAAATAAAAGATCTATTTTATACATTTTTTACGGGTCAATACTACTTAAAATAAACATGCCCTAGGGACTAGGACTACTTAATTTTTTATTATTTAATTTATTTTTTCTACTAAAATATATTATTTTTTGATTCAATTGAATGATACAGAAAATAGATCTTTTTAAATAATATGAGTAATCAATTCGTATGTATTATCTACTTAAAATAAACATGCCCTAGGGACTAGGACTACTTAATTTTTTATACTATATTTTTAATTATTATTTAATTGATTACTCATATTTAATTTAATTTTATGGGAGACATTTAAAACATTAATTAATTAATTCAATTATATAAAAGAGAATAAGTTACATATATGAAGAAGTTTACTATTGATACAATTATTATTATAAACTATAATAAGTTATAAATATTTTTATAAACGGGAAAAATCAATTGATGATACAATTATATAAGTTGCAAATATTTTTATAAACGGAAAAAGGCAACTATTGATACAATTATTTAACGAGTTAATTTTTTTTAAAATTTACACAAATTATTTATAAATTAGAAATGCCCAAATTATTTTATAATTTACAAAATAAATTAGTTAAGTAAACTTTTTTATGTATATTATTAATAACAATGACATTTTATCTATACAATAGTAATCTAACTATAAGCAAAATTTATAAATTATTAGTGTTTTTAAAATGAAAATTTTTAGTTAGAAAATATTTAACCCGTGCCTCGCACGGGTCTAAGTACTAGTTTATTTCATTTGCATAAGAAAAATTAAATTTGAAAAGACAATGTCTCCTTTCATCCAAAATTTGATGTTACAAACTCTTTGAAAGAAAATTTAGACTTTATTGCAGATCTATCTATTTTGTAGATCAAGTTCTGAAGTCTGTTGCTAGTTTTGGTTGAAAGAGTAGTTTTGAAATGAGTGCAAGATATTACTATTTTGAGGAATGATACTCTGACAATTCATATTTACATTAGTATTTCTTAATCTGTTGCCTTTTAAATAAATAAAATGTTATTAAATGTAACATAAATATGATAAAAAGATATAATTCAACTTCATAATACCTTTCCATAATACATTCATTAGAAAATTCATTATTATCATAAGAGACAAAACAGTGGTAAGGTAAATGAGTACCTAAAGACTAACTCTAAAATTCAACCAAGAAAGATCTATGATTTTCATAAATCTAAGATTTTTCGCATATTCCCGGCTTGATCCTTTCCAAGTGAGTATCTCATCATCATTTCCTAAGTGATAAACTGGTGTTGCGAAATGGTGAAAGCTTTCTCTTGAAACCGTTGAGTTCGATAAAGCAGGCAATGAACCACTCAAATTATTGAACCTAAAATCCCTCACATGATCAGCACCAGTAACATATTCATCTTCGGTTCTTAGAGGTGACTTTGGCAACGGTCCGTAAAGTTTGTTATGTGAAACATTCAAGGATACCATTCTTGAAAATAAATAATCAAACCATTTAGGAAATGAATCTGAAATACCAGCATTAGAGATGTCTAGATCAGAAAGTTCTGTTTGATGTTTGAGCCATACTGGAAATTCAGGACCCAATTGGCATGATGATGCATATAGATTTTCAAGTTTGAAAGGCGGTATCCAGTGTGAACTCATGTTAAATGACAATGTCAACTCAGATAAGTTTGATAGATTTTTTTCATTAATGATACCATTCAACTTATTTGACGATAGAGACAATGACCTAAGACTAGAAAGTTGACATATCCCGTAGGGAAATGGTCCACGAAATTGGTTAAAACTCAGATCTAGATCGATTATGGATGGCGGATTTGCATCATCAATCGTATCCACAGCAGTCAAATTGTTATGAGAAAGATCTAAATTTACAAGAAAATGAAAAAACCATTTGGGTAGACCGACAAGGTTGGTATTGTGTAGGGATAATACCAATAGAGATGAAAAGCATGAAAGACTAGGAAGTGAGTTACTTGGGAATGGGTTGTCACTTAAATCCAAATGCTCTAAACTATTATTAACACAACATAATTGTTGTATCTTGTCATTGAGTTGGCCAGAGAATTTGTTGGAATTTAAGATCAAACCATTCAATTGACACATACTCTTAAAGGAGTTTGGTATACTCCCTCGGAGCTCATTATTTGAGAGATCAAGATATTGAAGAAAAATCATGTTTGCAACGAGTTAAATGAAACATCAAGAGATGTGAGATCTTTGCAAACATTAGCAAACATCAAGAAATGTTAGAATAGAAGAGTTTAAACTATTACCTCTAAGAGAGAGTGATTTTAGAGAAATAGAAGAATTCACATGGGAATATGATCTGTTGAACTGGTTATATGTTTGTGAATATTTTCTTGAACACAACCAGCTATTTATATTGAAAGAAATTCATCTATACTTTATTATGAGCCCCACACAAATGAATAGGACAACTTGCATTTCAAATCAGTTTCGTGTTTATGGTGAAGCAAGTGATAGAGAAAACAAAATTTTCTTCATTACTATCAAAGTAAAATCTTGTACTAGTATATAATCATTTTAAATTCATAAGTCTTGTGTGGGGCGTGGAGTGATTGATTGATTTGTGTGGAATGTATTATTGCATATCACGTGTTTTCAAAACGCAATAGATAAAGAAATACTGTGTCATGTAAAATATATGTGTCAAGGAAGTAAAAAAATATGTGTCAAGGAAGGAATGCACATAAATCATCACATATTTCCAAACTTGTCTCAAAACCCCATTTTGCATGTGGTGTCTCTTTGATAGCTTTGGGATGTTAATTATTAATAAATTAATAAATTGTTTTGATTAATTAATTATTAACTACTAATTTTAATAGATTATTAATAGGTTATTAATTTAATTTTCATTTATTTAAAATCTTTTTTATAAATTATTATAATTAAATATAAATTAAAAAAACTTTTTAATGTAATTATACTTTAAATCTACTATTTGTGTCAAAGATGTTTATTTCTATTCAACCTTTTCAAAAAAATTGACTTTGACATAAGAAGACGACCTTAAATATCAATATATTTGTTGTAAAACATAAATTTTAATTTGCATAAAATTATTAAAAAGAAATTGTAAAAATCAAAATGAAACAACACAATTTTATAACAATCTTATAGAATTTTCTCTTAGAAAAACTAAAAGTTCAAAAATACAAAACTATATTTAAAGTTTAAATATAATATTCTAAATTAATTATGTATATGTAGTTTTCTAAATTAAACTTTTCTTTAAAAAATTTATTTTATTGATATTCAGTCTTTTTTTTTCAATTTATATTTAATTTTGTTTAGCATTTACTTCTTAAATTTACAATGAAAAATATAAAAGAAAAAAAAATTATATGCGCAAAATAGGAAAAAACAGAGAGTACACATAATTATGAGTAGGACAATAATGTGATTTCAGTTTCATACAAATGCATAGATTTTTTTTATTTAATATAATGAGATTTGTAATCCTTTTCTATTAATATCATAAAGCTTGAAAATTATATATATATATATATATATATATATATATATATATATATATATATATATATATATATATATATATATATATATAAAATTCAGAGAATAAATATTTCCATAGATGATATTTAATTAATTATTCTTTGACTTTATTATTTTTTAAGGCGAGTGTAATTTCTATCTTTCTTTATTTATATTTTACATTTTTAAAGTCATCTTCGTGTATATATATATATATATATATATATATATATATATATATATATATATATATATATATATATATATTCACTTTGGAAAACAAATCTGTTAGACGTTGGCCTGAGGATCTAGAGGGGGGGTGAATAGATCTCACAGAGTTTTTCGGAATTATTTCGAACTAAAGCGAAAGCGGTTATGAATCGACTTGCGTCTATTCCGGACCGTTATTGCAAGGGTCGTATATGTGACAAAACCACAAGATAATTGAGATTAACGATGAAGTGATATGTTATCGAATCAATACGTTTCACAGCTGAAAATCAATTAACTTCTAAATTGACAAACTTTGGTTTGCAATGCAGTAATAATGGAATAAGCAAAAAGACAAACACTTGGTGATAATGTTCGAATTGATGATGATTCAAGATGTGGTGAATTGTGATGTTTATGCAAAACCTTAATTCACAATTTTAACACTTGAATCGTTAATCAATTTTGCAATTATGACCAAATATGAACAGAACGTAAATGAAAAGATAAAAGCGACAAGAACACGATATTTGTTCAGGCAGTTCGTCGACCGTCCTCGCTACGACTACGTCTGCCCCCAATTCCAAATTGAAATTGGGAAATCTTCCATTAATGTTGAAAGCAGTTTATACAAAGAAGAAAGCAAAGCGATAAACAATAAACCGAATTTGTCGATCCTTTGAATCTTCTTCCCCCTTAATCTTGAGCCAGATCAAGGTGATCCAAGAGCTTCACTTGATCCCTTTTCTGTAGTGTCTTGAATTGCCTTGAACCCTTGTTCTTCAATCTTCACACTCAGATGGATCCTCGATGAAACCTCTTGATAAAAACCCCCAAGAAACACCTATCTTGGAGGACAAAACCCTCGGATTTTATTCACCAAAAACCCCACAAATCTTCACCCACTAGGAATCTTCAATTCCGTTCCATGGACGTTATCGAACTCGATCACTAACCCTCAACGCAAGAATGATTATGTGTAATTGTGTTGGAGATGATGAAGAACGAAGATGAGAAGACTTTGTGTATCTTTCAGTCGTTGGTGTTAATTTCAATAATTGAACCTTGGACAATATATATGAGAGCTTATCAGTTGGAGCAGAGAAAACCAGAAATTTTGGCATTTTTGATCAATTAGGTCGACCTCTTGTAGTGCTTAGGTCGACCTAGCAGAGGTGCATTAGTTTTGAATGATATTTACTCCCAGTTAGGTCGACCTGTTTGGGAAGTAGGTCGACCAGAATTCTCTTCAAATGAGTTTTGGGATATTTCTTCAGTTTAGGTCGACCTAGTTGATGTGTGGGTCGACCTAGCAGAAGTGTATGAGATTTTCTCCATTTTAGGTCGACCTAGGTTGACAGTAGGTCGACCTAGCTACTGTTTTTCTGCATTCTTCTTGTTTTGCTTGTGTTGGGTCGACCTATACGCATAGTAGGTCGACCTGCTTTGTTATAAGTGACCAATGCTTGCTTTTCTTTGAGTTCTTCTGCTTGTGCCTTGTTGCTTGTGTGCTTGTTGAGTTTGCCATGAATCAAAAACATCTTTGTGAGTGTGATCTTGTATTCACATACTCCCCCTTTTTGATGATGGCAAACCGGTAGTAGAAGCTTTGGCAATAAGTGGTAAAAAAAAAATCTCCCCCGTACACTCAGCATCTATGCTCCCCCGTACACTCAACTGATCTCCCCCGTACACTCAGCATCTATCTCCCCCTTTGACAACATCAAAAGAGATACAACGAAACAGAAGAATAACGAGAGAAACATAGATAAAAATACCAGCATTCATAGTAATAGATAAAATGTAGATAGTGAAACCATGAGAAGCAAACATGTTTAAGGCTACACTTCAACATACATAATAATCCAAGAGATAAAAAAAACAAGTACGACAACATATAGGAATTTAACATAATGATAATGAAATGTAATGCAATGATATGATGATATGATGGAGAATGCATCCTAACGCCTGCCCCTTCTTCCTCGTCCTCTCTGAAATGTATGAGGGCGATCTTCTTCAACTTGTTCCAACAGATCCAGCACAGATAGGTTGAGAGTGTTGAAGCTTTGGCTCATGTTGGCATGACGATTCAGAGCAGTTTCTTCAAAATGATTCTGTCTTAGAGTCGAGTTGGATGCAAATGTCTCAAAATCGCTCTTGTGGTCTTGAACCAAGTTGTATAGCGATTGATATTGACGTTGTTGTTCGTCATATCGATCTTGTTGAAGCTGTTGCATGGTTTGGAACTGAAGCTGTTGTGTTTCGAAATGTTGTTGTTGTTGGAGTTGCATATTTTCAAGCATGGAGATGATGTTGGACTGATCCGGCGGAGGTGGAGCCGTGTATCCCCAAGGAATTTCTTCCTCTTGAGGAGGTACATATTGCCAATTTGAGTCCGTGTCATGAGCTACATCTTCCATGGTGTGATCCTCATCATTTGCTATTTCTTGATCATTTCCTTCTTCTTCATTCCCTGCAATGTGACCAAACTCCGTAGGATCATCATAGTTGTAGATGATTTTTCCGGTTCCCTTTTGAATGAGATAGTAGGTTTTCTTATTTGGATCTCAATGGTATCCCATGAGGGTTAAGGTTGTTTGGGAGAAGTCTTGATTCTGTTTCATGTGAATGTAGGACAATCCATCGAGTTTCATGCCGAAATGGTTCACGATTGTTTGAAAGATCGAGCCATAGCATAGAGTAGTAGTCTTCTGCTTTACCTCTTCAAACTTGGCAGTTAGAAAGTGTGGCCAGTGCACACGTGTCCTGTTTTGAATCAGGTACATTAACACAACCTCATTTCGTTCAATTCTTGAGAATCCGCCTGCTCGTGGTCGAATGACTCTTGAGATAATCCAGTTGAGGAGCCTAGGATCTCTTTTTAGGTGACCGGCTGTGATGGATTCATTTTGCTTGTCAAAGACGGCAGGGTCTTTGAGAATAGATTTCATGTATGCGACATGATCATAGTTGGCCGGAAAGTCACCGTCTTCTATACGAACTTCATCTCCCAAGAGTGTAAGACCAAAGATACTTATCCAGGCTCGTTTGTCAACAATATGGGATCTCGACCCCATCTTAAACCTAAAATTACAACCTTCCTCTTTTGTGAACCCTGCATAGAAAGCCCTAACAGTGTTCTCACAGTACGGTGTGGCACATTCCAAAAGGGGGTGAACATTTTGATGCTGAACAAGACTGACAACATCAGGAATGTGCATGTGCTTAGCAACATGTTGATTAAAGATATATTGCTTGACTACCTTCCTCTTCATTTGCCATTTTTCAAAATTTTCTTTGCAATCAGGATGAACAAGGGCTACAGCACTTACCGGTTGAGAGGATGATCCAGATGCAATTTCCTTTCCCTTTCTTGATTTTGGAGGCATTCTTGCTGATGATTTGTGTGAGAGGGATGATTTTTGACAACCTTTGAGCTTGAGGAATTAGGGTTGGCCGTACACAATGATGTGAGAATGAGTGGGAATGGAAAGAGGAAAGATTGGTTATGTATGGGGATGGGTCGGGTCAACCAACAGACCCAATTTTGGGAATTTTTACAGCAGTGGGTCGACCTAAATGAAGGCTGGGTCGACCTGACAGAAGCAGTGAGAAAAAGGATCAATTTAGGTCGACCTAAAATATGGGTAGGTCGACGTAACTGAGCATTTTTGGTTTCTGCTGAAAGTTTTCTCCTGTAGGTCGACTCAGATGCAAGGTAGGTCGACCTAAGTTGCTTCAAATGTTTGAAATGCCTTAGGGATGTTACTATATGATGCATTTATGCTTAGTTACTTGCTTTTATGCCCAAAACATGATATGTTATGAATGGAGATGATAGAGACATATATGTAATTGAGATATATGGATAAACATACATGAAGTCACTATAAGCATGTTAATTGATAGCATATTATAGTATCAAGAAAATTTTTGGAAGTGAACAATGAACATGTTACCGCTTTCTCAATGTGTAGGTGTTTTGTCATCATTATGTGGGATCTTCTTGTCAGTGTGCCACAATCCTAGATTTGATGATGAATTTGTCTTGATAGAATGTTTCATGTCTTGGTTGCTTGATTTTGCGAAAAACTCATCTGGTATCGATTACTTGATGTTCTCCCGGATGTGGGACAGGGTCCCAAACATTATTCTGCTTAGAATAGGTTTAAATTTCCTTGCAATGCAATTTGCCAATTGCTCATCAAGTAATGCGTCCTTTGTGTTTTTCGGGTTAACTTGTATTTGTGATGTATCTTATACATTAGTGGTGGCCAGGTCACCTACATTTCCTTTGCCAAGTATAGTTCTTCGCTTGCTGTCTTCATAGATGACATACCAAGAGTGATATGTCTTCCTTTATGTGTCTTGAGCATCAGCTATCAAGGGATCATCACCTTTCGGCGATGTCAAGACACTTTTCCTGCAAAATTAATTTAGAGTGGAAGGTCCCCAATATTCATTGGGTCCTAGGTGGTGAGTACATAAATTTTTGCACTTAGGCAACCATTGAAATACTCCTTTAGGAACTAAAATCCTCCTAAATTTTCATTTTTCAATGGTATGACCCTTTTTGCAACAATAATGACAGGTAATATGATGAGAATATGCTGTTTTGCTAGTTGATACTTTTGGTACAAAAGTGTATTTACTATATAAAGGAGTATACGATCTTTTGAACTTATTTGGATCAACCGCAAAGGTCACTTTTGGTTGTAGAGCCTTGTCTAATTTGGCTTTTAGATCTCTTACTTCTTTTTGCCAAATGTACATGTCTCACAACCAAACCATGATGTAGGATCTATTTCAACTTTATCCTTTTGAATGTCTAGCATAGATTGTTTTAAAGCTTCCATATCCTTTTCGGTTTTCTCAACTTTTGATTCAAGATATGAAAAGATTTTCTTATTTGAGGCCAAAAGTTTGAAAGCTTTAATTGCATCTCTATGTAATTCTTCAAAAGCAAGTTTTAGTTGAGAATGAGATACCTTATCTACGAGTTCAGGTTTAAGATGACTTACAGCTTTCTTTTTCTTGTGTTGATGAGCCATAAAACATAGGTTTGCTGATTCTTCTTCATCGCTTGATGAGCTTTCACTAGATGAATCACTTTCCCATGCTATGTAGGCTCTCTTAGATTTGTTATGACCTTTGCTTTGGTTCTTCTCTTTTTCCTTCTTAAGGTATGAACAATCCGGTTTGTAGTGACCGGCTTTCCCACAATTAAAGCAAGGGCCTTTGATTTTTCCTTTGTTGTTATCATCTTGTTTGAACTTGTTTGATTGCTTTCTAAAGTTGATCACGCCTTTGTCAGAATGTTTTGCTCCATTTTTCTTTAGATATTTGTTGTATCTTCGCACAAACAGTCCCATTTCCTCATCATCGGAGTCTTCGTCATCACTTGTATCACTATCCTCTAGCTCTTGTCTTGAGGTCTTGGAGCTTGAAGCCTTTAGAGCTATTGACTTCTTCTCTACCTCTTTCTCCATGTTCTTTTCTTTCTTTGCCCTTTTCTCATGCATGTCAAGGCATTTAAGGTGTTGTTCATGTTCCTCTAGTTTACCAAAGAGAGTGGTAATGTCTAAGGTGTTTAGATCATTTGCTTCCTTTATTACTGTAACCTTGGGTTGCCATTCCCTGTTCAAACATCTTAAGATTTTGTTAGTAGCAACTGCATTGGAAACAGGTCTATCAAGAGAATTTAACCGATTTTTCAGGTGAACGAATCTCTTCTGTATGTTTTCGATGGATTCACCATCTTCCATGTGGAACAGTTCGAACTCTTGAGTTAACGTATTGATCCTAGCTAGTTTGACATCATCCGTTCCCTCGTGGGCAACTTGCAATGTGTCCCACATAGCTTTAGCGGATCTACAATGGGAAACGCGATAGTATTCATCAACTCCTAGAGCTGAGATTAGAATGTTTCTCGCTTTCCAATCGTATGCATATCTCTTTTCATCTTCAGCATTCCAAGTATTTTCTGGTTTTGGGACAACTGCACCAGCTGCATTTGTTATGGTGATCTGAAAGGGACCATTAACAATAGCTGTCCAGATGTTCCTATCAATTGCATTGATATGGACACACATACAATGCTTCCAATAGCCGTAGTTTTCACCGTTGAAAACTGGAGCTCTATTATGAGCCCCTTTAGGTCCGGAAGCCATCTTTCCAATAAGTGTTTCACGTAGCACGGAATTAACCAAGCTCTTGATGCCACTTGTTAGACGCTGGCCTGAGGATCTAGAGAGGGGGTGAATAGATCTCACAGAGTTTTTCGGAATTATTTCGAACTAAAGCGAAAGCGGTTCTGAATCGACTTGCGTCTATTCCGGACCGTTATTGCAAGGGTCGTATATGTGACAAAACCACAAGATAATTGAGATTAATGATGAAGTGATATGTTATCGAATCAATACGTTTCACAGCTGAAAATCAATTAACTTCTAAATTGACAAACTTTGGTTTGCAATGCAGTAATAATGGAATAAGCAAAAAGACAAACACTTGATGATAATGTTCAAATTGATGATGATTCAAGATGTGGTGAATTGTGATGTTTATGCAAAACCTTAATTCACAATTTTAACACTTGAATCGTTAATCAATTTTGCAATTATGACCAAATATGAACAGAACGTAAATGAAAAGATAAAAGCGGCAAGAACACGATATTTGTTCAGGCAGTTCGTTGATCGTCCTCGCTACGACTACGTCTGCCCCCAATTCCAAATTGAAATTGGGAAATCTTCCATTAATGTTGAAAGCAGTTTATACAAAGAAGAAAGCAAAGCGATAAACAATAAACCGAATTTGTCGATCCTTTGAATCTTCTTCCCCCTTAATCTTGAGCCAGATCAAGGTGATCCAAGAGCTTCACTTGATCCCTTTTATGCAGTGTCTTGAATTGCCTTGAACCCTTGTTCTTCAATCTTCACACTCAGATGGATCCTCGATGAAACCTCTTGATAAAAACCCCCAAGAAACACCTATCTTGGAGGACAAAACCCTCGAATTTTATTCACCAAAAACCCCACAAATCTTCACCCACTAGGAATCTTCAATTCCGTTCCATGGACGTTATCGAACTCGATCACTAACCCTCAACGCAAGAATGATTATGTGTAATTGTGTTGGAGATGATGAAGAACGAAGATGAGAAGACTTTGTGTATCTTTCAGTCGTTGGTGTTAATTTCAATAATTGAACCTTGGACAATATATATGCACCCAAAGTTCTTAAATTCTTCAAAAGCAAGATCCACATCATTTCCCAACCAAAGAAAAATTATATTCCAAACCGCAAGTGAAACATGACATTGGAAGAAAAGATGTTCCAAAGATTCCGGGTGGTTAAAGCAAAAAGGGCAATCAAGAGATGAGAAATTAGACACACCTCTATTGGCTAGAAGAACTTTTAGCGGTAGTCTATTGATGAAAAGTCTCCAAGAAAAGATCTTGATCTTAGCCGGTATGTTTAACTTCCAAATAACTTCCAACAACTTAATGGTGGAAATTGGCCACGCTAACTCCTTTGCATTAGACACCAAGTGTGACACACTAGCCACCGAGAAAATACCGGTTGGAGTAGGTTTCCAATGAAAGTCGTCCTTTACTGAGATGTCCGGCTCTACACCTTCTAGTAACAAATTCAAATCCCTCAACTCATTGTAAAAGGTGGAATTATTCGGTTCCAATGAAACCGAAAGGTCAACTCCGAAAATAGCATCCAAGTTCCAAGTGCTACTACCGTTATTCCAAGTGATTACATCGCCAACCGCACAAAGTTTATTGGTTGACCGATCGAACAAAAACGGAAAACAAGTACGAAGAGATTGATCGCCCAACCAACAACTATGCCAAAAAAGAATATTGTTTCCTTTCTTGAAATCACAAGTAACCCAATCGGTAAAACCATCAGCCAAGTCGTCATCCTTTAAATCGTTAAGGATTAAGTCTCTCCACCAACTAGAATCATCTCGATTAATTGAATCCTTGCAAGAGGCTAACACTTTAAGTTTCGGGTTTTTGTATCTCATAAGCAAAAATCTACTCCAAATTGCGTTATCCTCCTTCAAAATTCTCCATTTCCACTTAAGGAGAAGAGATTTATTCATTTCTCCAACATCTCTTATTCATAATCCTCCTTTCCCTTTAGGCTTACAAACATTCTCCCATTTCACCCAATGAATGTGTCATACCCCAAAATTTGCCCATTGTATTTCAAGATAGTTTGGTTTGGGTAGTCTCCACAGGCTCATACAATCTCTAATGGCAAGCATGATCACTCTCCTCCTAAGCAATGAAGACCAAAACTAGGGTTTTGATTCTCTCAAGGTCAAATCAAATTCTAAGACCTCAAATGGATCCCATGGTATCTTATAGGTCCTATAGCATCCTCATACCAATTTTCAAGCTCTGATTCATAATATTGTTCAGTCAACGACTCTAATGTTCAACAGTCGACTAATTTGACCTGAAAGTCAACTAAGGTCAAACTACAGTCAAAACTCCTGATTTTTTGTCAACATCAACATTTTGAAGTTATATTTATCATTTGATCAAGGGTTGATCATGATTAATCAAGGAAAGCTGAGAAATCATCCAAACTTGAAGTTGCTAAATTAGGGTTTCTAAGAGAAAGTCAACCCAACTTTGACTGATCATATCTCTCTCATACTTTATCATAAATTCCCCAACCAAAGCTTATTCTCAAGGAAATTCCATTCTCTACAACTTTGATGTTAGGCTCAAGACCAAGAAATGCATCATTTGAGAGATATGGACCAAGACATTATAGGTCCTTCTAAAAGTCAACAAAAAGTCATCTTTTTGCAAAGAAGTGTACATGAACATGGAAACTTCAATGAAGATTAAACCAAAAGGAGTATTTAGAGGACATCTTGGCCTTTCTAAAAAGTCCAAGAAAACTCAAAAAAGTTAAAAATTGAGCAAGATAGAAGTTGCACAAATTGGTCAAAATTCAAGAGAAGCATGAACTTAACTTTGGTTAATTTTGGATTTTTGAGATAATGGGCCTAAGTTTGAGTTTCTAAATGTGATCATAAGCTTATAGAATGCCCATAAATCCATCCATCCCTATTTTGTGAATTTTATTTCTTTTATTTTGGATTTATTTGTTTATATACAAAATAAATCAAATAAAATCCAATTTAATTGATAAAGGATTAGATATTGGGATTTTTAAATCAAAATCAATCCAATATATGGATCATAAAACACGTGAGAAAAGTGCAAAAAATGGAATGGGATTCAAAATAGAAGGTTTTCATTCAAAACTAGTCAGAGACTCGTGCTTCCGCACGGGTGGTTTTTTTCCTGGTGTAGTATTTTTGTAATGATATGAATAATATAAATAAAAGGAATTATAAGCAATATGCATAATTAAAAGGAATTGTTTTATTTGAATAGAGTTAGAGTTTTATTGATTGCTCTGTTATACTCCCAATTCTTTGAAAACCTAATATCCATAGGAATCGTTTTGAAATTTGAAAATAAATACTTTAGTTTTCAAATAAAAGTCATTATTGTTTAAAATAAAATAGGCATTGTATTGAAATTGGCCCTTAAGATTAAACATTATTATCTTATTCATGTGCTAATTTTGTGTGTAATAAAGAACCATATAAAAAAGGACATGTGAGTTGGAGAAAATATAAAATTTTAACAAATGCAAATGTAAAATTTTAAATATAAATGAAAAATATGAAATAATTTACTTAATTGTAAATTTAACAATAATTATATAGAAAACAATGTTTAAGATAGGTTAAGAACACAATAGCAAAATTGGGTAAGGTAATTTAATAATTGACGGTCCAACAACAATTAAAAGAAAATGATATACTCCACTATGGTTTAATTATAAATGAAAAATGATCATATAAATTCAGTTATATTAAATAATCATATAAAAAAAATACTATAAGATGGAGATAATAAAAATGAAATATTAACATTTAAAAATAAAAATTATCTCTCAATTAATAGTAATTGTTGATTAAAATAAAATAGCTACTATGTTGATAATGACCCGTGAAATAAAAAAATAATTTGATGCGATATAAAATATATTTAAAAACAAATGTAAAATAAACAATAATCATGGAAATTTAATTGTATTAAATAATGATAAAAAATCGTGAGATGGAGAAAAAAATAAAAATAAAGATATTATCTCTCAAATAAAGACAATGATTGATTAAAATAAAATAGACATTATGTTGATAGTGACCCGTGAGATAATAAATAAATAAATAAATAAATAGAGAAAAAAATTAAAATGAAAGTAAGAAAGTGTGAAAAAATGTGAGAGAAATTTGAAATTTTAATTAAGATAGAGAAAATGTGTAATGATCGATTAAAAAAATTAAATATTGAGTTGATAATGGCCCGTGAAATAATTAAATATTTTTGGAAATAATAATTAAATGATCGATTATTAATATTTTTTGCGATAATAGATAAATGTTGAAAAATTAAAATGAAAGTATGAAAAATGAAATGCGAAAGAAATTTGAAATTTTTAGTAAGATTAAAATTTAAAAATAGATTATTAATATTTTTTGTGATAATAAATAAATTAAGAAAAATTAAAATGAAAGTAAGAAAGTGTGGGAAAATGAAATGTAAAAGAAATATAAATATGATTTCCATCATCCATGGCTTACATGTGATGTCATCATTCATGCAATAAAGTTGTAGGGAAAATGTTATTAAATTTGGACCAATGAAAAGCTAACACTTGGGGCATCCATTCAATAAAGTTGAAAGAGTGAATACTTAATTTGTTAGTTACAAAAATGACCTTTTATTAGTGCAAATAAATTTTGGTGAAAGGGTAATTTAGGCAATTTGGTCAATCTATTATTAATGAATAGATAGTAGATAGTAGAAATCAAATCAAATCCTCTTCCAATTGAAACATGATTTCTTTCTAAACTTTCAACCCTAATTGGATCCTCTTTATAAACTTAGCAAATGCATACCATTAGGGGACGAGAACCTGAGCCCCCAAGCAATTCTCCCATGCTTGTAAAAAAAGTCAAAAAATAAGAAAGAATCGTATCACCTCTTCCATCAAGTTTCAGAGCTTTTCAATCGTTCCAATCTATTCCCAGGGTGCCTAAAGGTAAGACTGCATCAATAAGTAAGCCATGTCACGTCTGAATATACTCAATATGTTCATCATCATAAGCATCTTGATTCTTGTAATTTGCGTTTTACAATGTTTTAAGTCAAACTAATCATGTTTTTGAGTCACTGCTATCAGTTAGAGAATGTTTGGTCCATTAGTGCGAAGCTTTGCAACCTGGAACGCCTTGTGTCATTGTTAGGGCACGAAGGTGTGTTGCTCGCGTTCTCGGATTTGCAGGGATCCTCATGCTAAACGAAGGCCATTATCGTACTCAGAAGGTATTTAATAGTCGAACCATGTCCTCTTATGTTGTTGATATGTCGTGTTTTTTAAATTTGAAATGTGCAGAATTTAGCTATAAAACGATCACAGCAAAAACCCAACAAAATCGTAGCAAAGATATGAAGCCCAAGGAAGAAGACGATGAGTTGTCTTCTTGATGCCTTCTCGGTGCACGCGCGCAAAGCTCATTGGCTAGTCAACAAATTCAAACCTCTCTCCGATCGGGATTGGCCGGTCAATAACCAAAGTTTCTCTCTCTCTCTTTTCTCATTGGGTCTCGCGCGTCCAGTGGGCCCAGGGTTGACTGTCTCCTTTGATTTTTACCCATATTATTTGTTTATAGATTTAATATTTTCTTGTTTGTATAATATCAGCGAATGGAAATAGCTTAGAGGGTTAGCGAATGTCCCTTGCAACCCCAGTCTCCATGGTTCGAACCCTCCCAGCGCCAAATAATTTTTATGGAGTATTTGATTTCAGATCCAACATGTCTCACTAGAGCGTGCCCATTGTATGCTCCCACATCATCACCATCCAACCTCTCGCAACTCAGATCCAGTGGCTCAGGAAAGGCGCCCATGATACATTCCCAGAGAGTGATCACAGCAGATCCAGCGCCCTACAATGACTTTCTTTCTTGTTTTTGTTTTCATTCCTTTTTTTTATGTTTTATTGTTTTTCTTAATAATTAACAACTAATTTTTTAATTAGGATTAGAATTATTAGGTTAGTTAATTTTTAATTAGGATTAGAATTATCATTAATTATTAATTTTGGTTTTCATTTAATTAGTTAATTTAATAATTAGGTTTAATCATTTAGATTAGGTAACTTAATAATTATGTTTATAAATTTAGATTAGTTAATTTAATAATTAGGTTTATAAATTTCGGTTAGTTAATTTAATAATTAGGTTTATAATTAATTTAATTTCAATTTAGTAATTAATTTAGGACTAGAATTAATTAATTTAGTAAACTTAAGTTTATTTCACCTATTTCCGAATTCTATTTCTTCTGCGATTCTCTTCTCATCTCAAACTCTCAATGTTTGTCGCGTGATTGGATATTTATTTATTTACTGTATCTTTTAAATTCTAGAAATCGATGTATAGGTTGCAAGGACATTTTTTGTAATAGCGTAGGATATATCTTTCTGCTTTTTACTTTCCGCGCTATATAACTGCGATATACTTGTTAGATGTATGATCTAGGATTGTATGCTCAAGATTAAAATCGATCGCTAGCTAACTTTAATTCAAAGATAAATAATATATATCCGAAATTAACACACTTCTTTTACTTGTGCACACACTCACCTTTAGGGTTTCCCCATTTGGTTGCCTTTCGGAAAATAATAGTCAAGTCCCTCGAAGTGTAGGGATACCTTAGCACATGCTGCCTACGATTCAAAATCATCATTGTCCCTTCGGAATAAAGATCATAGTCCCTTTGAGTTGCCTACGATGAAATGATCTCGTCCCTCGAGTTGCCTTCGATAAATGATGATAGTCCCTTCGGATTGCTAAGGTATCTCAACTGGTTACCTAAATGACTATTCACATCCCATAGGACTTCCTACCCTCTTTATGGTATGGATAGTCCCTAGGAAGATTCGATGACCCGCACATCCAATGTATGGGACTACCTACCCTCAAATGGTATGGATAGTACTATCATCCAAGGAAAACTTTAAAGTATGGGAAAGACCTTCCGAACTCAGGGTAGGTCGCTCTTAAGTGCTTGCTCACAACAATTCAAACCAAACGCTTTTCACGCCATGTTTTCTAACATTTGTTTTTTTCAGACATTCTTAAAATCAAATTGTTTTTCTAAATGTAACACCCTTCTAAACCCCGCAGAAATTAATAAAATAATTCAAAGAGTAAAACATGAAAACAAGGGTGCCACAATTCCAATTAAAACAAATTTATCATAACTTTATTGTCATGCTTTCACTAAGGGACAATTCATCATAATACATAAACATCTCATGTTAACACAGCGGAAAATTCATCATACGGATAAGCATAACATCATCTATGCAATATCCCACAGAATTAATACAATAACAACACGATAGAGTATCATCATAAACTCTAAACTAGCGTTCCCCCAGTGTTACAATATCAGAGCATGACACCTGACGCTACACTAATACACTGACTTATGAGCTAATCCTCACCAAGTCGAAAGCAGTTATCCTCAATCTGAAAATGTCAACAGTAAGGGTGAGTCTCATCACAGTTAACAAATGTTATTGCATCTTAAATAACAACACATCATAGTTATATTATTCACCCAATTTCATCATATTCAGATTATCAAGAACGTCCATCATTTACACAAATGCCAACAGAACACATCTTTCAAACAGACAATCATACTCAACATTAATTCAACAAATCACACAACCAACACATCATCAATATTTATAACACTGGAATACTTCCAATCATGTTATAAAACTGTGCATATGTATGAACTGACACTATGCATGTGGCACCAACCTCATCAAATGGGAATAACCCATGACCGATCCAACATCATCAAGATACGGCCCTGCCAACACAGATTCCACACAATGGGAATCATGCCCTCCACTGATCCAACACACCCTTATGGATACAGTATCATCAATGAACATGAATGAATGCAAACATACATGAACATACTTATACCATCGTCAAGTCTAATGAGTAACATCGTCAAATACTCATTTCATCATCATCATCAACATCATCATCATCATCAACATCAAAGTATGTTTATATACATTAGCATCATTCAAATACAATCAATCATCATCATCATCAAAAAATAACATACATGTGTCCACATCAATCATCATCATCAATAAGAAGAACACACATGTATCCACATCATTCCACAACAATCAATCATCATCATATAATTCTCAACAAATCATCGCATCATAATGCTTTTCAAAACAACATCTTATATTGTCACATTTCATCAAATATGTCAACAATACATCATCCAATTAAACAAATCGTCACATGATTAATATTTCAACATAGCATGTATTTAACACATCTCATCACATATATATACAATACATCATTCACCAAGGAATAAAAATCATATTTAAAAATATTTGGATTCACACCTCATTCCATCATTTAAACACGTAGACCATCTCGTAAGATTCATCGTGCTCGAAACCACACTAAAAACAGACTTACGGTTCGAAAGTTACACATCATTTAACTTTTCCAAGAAAACAACCATCGCTACAGCACGCGGCGCAACCATGGTTCGCGGCGCGACCTGAACCACACAAACGAGTTCACGGCGCAACATATGCACGCGGCGCGAAACGAGAAAATAAGTACGCCTTCGCGGCGCCAACACTGGGACGCGGCGCGAACTGGCGATTTCACAGACTTTCGGGTCTGCGTCAGATCCTGCGATCTCGCCCAATTTGAGTCCAAAACTAACTCCAAACATCATATACAGGCAATTAATCATCAATTGCATCATTATTCATCATCACACATCAAAACAACACATAAATCAATCAATAATCCATGCAATTTTCATCAATTCATAACCTCCCCAAACCTAACATATAATCCAATTGACTCAACAACATCCCTAATCAATATTATTATCTAAGAACACGATAATAGATGATAACCAGAGAGTCCCCCTTACCTTAGCCAAAGATTCTTGATTGGTTCTTTTCCTCTTTGTTCCTCTTCACGTACCAGCTTTCCAATCTCTCATCTCCTCTGGTCTGCTTTTCACGTTCCTTTTTCCTTTCTCCCAATTTTCCTTATTATTTATGAAAAATAACATTTTAATTAGTAAAGGGCTTTACTAACATAGCACCCCCTCTTTACTAACACCACACTTGGCCCAATAGCCCATCTCATAATTCTTTCTAAATAATTCCACAAAATACCGAATAATTCCAAATAATAATTTAATTTCCGATTAAATTAAAATTAGAAAATATGGGGTGTTACAACTCCCCCACTAAAAGAGTTTTCGTCCTCGAAAACATACCTCAAGTAACCAGCTCGTATAAGAGTCCTTCACCTGACTCTCCAGCTCTCAATTAACATTACCATCAGTCAATCCTCAAAAATCCATCTGACATAACCAACAGGAAACATGTTTCATACATTCAAATCCCAGTTCTTACGTCGCATTTGACCATCCAAAAGGATACCACTCGCTATATCTCCAAAAGGTTAACAACAATAGAACATTGAGGTACAACCTATATAATACGCTTAACAACTGAGTAATACAATTACACAATCCATAGTGTGATCACACTGATCAACACTGTATGGATGCATACCATCTACCGAACTTATCATCCTCAGACACACTTTTCCATTTGAGTGATAAGGTAATACTTACACTTTTCACCAACCGCTTCCTTCAAGAAACTCAATACTCATATTCCTATACCATTGAATTCCAATTATCTTACTCCTCTTAAGTCACACCAGCAATTATCCAACATGTTACATTCCGCTTTTTCCGCACTACTCTGATTACTCATCACAATCATCTATACCAAATAGATTTCTGAGTTTCATCCGATTCCGACTCTCTTTACTCATTCGTCCAAGAATCATTCCTCATCATTCATCGTACTAATCTTCCACTTAGCAATCCTTACTCGCATCCAACGAAAACCAATTCCTGATTTACTTTCTCTATTTAAACATCCTAACCATCAGAACAAGTACACACAAGTAATTATAGTCACACTCATTAGCATCAATATATCATTGCTTACAAAATAGCCCAACTGAGTCCCACTCTCTTTTAAGAATTAAATCCACTTCGTCCTTCATAGAGTGTAATTACTCGTTATATCTGGAATCTACAATATCACCTTAATAACAACACAAAATTATTACAGCATCATATAGTGTCAATTCTTCGTTTTAATTTCGCCGAATACATACTCGTTAACTACGTACAACCGTAATAACATATTCATCATCTCGGAAATTATTCAAAAGAGTTATAATTCTTTGACACGACATCCTTACATCCACTGGATTCTAAATCCAACATATAGATCAACACATATTCTCTATGTAAGCTCCTGACATATTAATTCCTCACTTCCCACGAGTAGTACTCATAACACTACTCCACATCACACTTTCGCTGTGCGACTCTGATTACCCGTCTTAAGTCATTTGTCCATCATGTTGCACTCTTTCATATTCACCTCTTCATAAATTCACACAACATAGTGAGTGATTTCCCACGGCTTTGCATTCATCACATCTTATACCATTAAGGTAACAAAACAAGCTCATCTCATCTATATGATTCCATCTACTACCAACAAGATATTTAGGGTGATCAAGTCCTAAATTTGTCAATAGATAGTTGAAAATCATATTTAAGCATAAATCGTCGTTACTACATAATAGTGTCCATTTCCGAGTTTGCACCCAAACTCATTAACATCGTCATAGTTCAATAATCCACTACGGTGTCCTTCTTCTAGAATATTCTTCTAAAGCTCAAAACATCAGAAACACAAATCCAATCACTCAACCTCATTATATTATTCTCGTCAATTCTGAATTCACCGCCTTTACCTTGGTAATTCAAAGTCAACCTATCGATCAACTCAACATCATCTGTCTGACCTTCTCTAATCTCGTCAAGAATACCACTAGTCAGCCTTAGCATACCCAAACTAACACTATTAGGATCACCTTCACATACCAACTCAAGTCTCTAAATTGTCCAATTAAATCCAACTCCTTCACCATTAGCACCGACATATTTAAAGACTTCCTACGCAACACAATAGCTCAACATTTTTCTTACTAGGATGGTAATTCAAACCAAAATCTTAATCCTAAAAAAAAATATACTCTAACTATCTCTGCTGCTTCATATTAAGCCCCTTTCTGACCAAAGAGGTACTTCAACTCTTATGATCACTAAACACTTTGAATCCTGAACCATACAACTAACCTGCAAGACCAAGACCACATTCATAACTCGTGGTTTTAATCCAAATTCCATGACATCCTTCACGTCCAAATATCATTCCACTCGGAATCTCAATGAAGTGTTCCTCACATCAATAGGTGTCACAAATCCTCTAAAATTCTTCTTTTATATTTATCGTTACTTTGCCATCACAAATACGATTCCAAGAAATCTAAAGTTTATCCCATCTTTACTACTAATTCACTTCTCACTAAAATCCATCGGCCCTCAAACCATCTTTATTACCGAACATCTCATCAACAACATGTTCCACTCAATTTTGTTTCAAACAATCACGGTAGTAGGCATTCCTATTCAACAAGTTTCACGCTTCCTTAACCGACTTCACAATATCTCCTTATAGGATCAATCTACTGTATTTATAACTCTCCCATAAGGTAGAACATAATATCTCCTCTTCGTAGGTTCAAACGACACGTCAATCTGACACTCAGAACTCAAGATATGAATTTTCCAATCGTTATCCAGATGCAACATCGACATCATGCAGCGACACTCTATACGATATATCCAAAACCCTTCAAATGCTATATTCAATTCTTAAAATTACTTCTCAACAAACCTTCTAATTATTCCTTCAATCCGTTCAACACTGACACTGACATCCCGTGCAATACCAATAAACAAGTCTAGTTATAAGAACAAGAGTAACCGTAACTTCACCTCTTTCCGACGTCATTCTATCGCAATTAAATACGTTACAGCTGCTGCAACTATTTTTATAACAAAGTTCATCTCGTTAGCTTTCTGGCGCTTCAAACGGAACTCAATTCGGATGTCCAAAACTCCAGTTATGAATTTTCGAAGTTTTGCAGCTATTCAACAATTTTCCTGCGTTTTGCTTACGAAAATCTCACTCGAAAACTCATTCTCTTCAACTCGATCACATTCCAAACAGCCCCTCATCGTATCTCTTCACTTCCAAACATTCTTATAACTTAAGCGACACATTCCCCCGCCGAATTTTGCTTTCTGAAACATCATGACAGCAATCCTCCTTGCAAACTCGTAACTGAACTTCTTCTGAGACGCAAGGCTACTCAACTGACAACTTCGCGCACACCAGCAGAGCTGACACATCGCAACTTTCTAATTTTCCTCTCCTGCAATTAATCACGAAATACTTCTAATCATCTTCTTTCAAGATGTTCCAACTCAATTACCAGTCAAATCTTAATTCCAAGTCACCTTCAATTCGGGAAACAACAAACTCCAACAACGCTTGCACTGTTGCCAACAATAGCCTACTGAATCAATCATCTTACAAATGAAACATAACCGAGAAGCAAAGCTTCTCCCCCACTTGTTTCAATCTAACACCTGCAACAAAACAAACAAGTAACGACAGTGATTCACTCACGTGTCGTGTACCAACGGATAAAATGCCGACAGTATACAACTATCGCGCAACTCAACTGACTCGACAATTGGCCGGACGGACCGACCTGCTCTGATACCACTATTGTAACACCCTTCTAAACCCCGCAGAAATTAATAAAATAATTCAGAGAGTAAAACATGAAAACAATGGTGCCACAATTCCAATTAAAACAGATTTATCATAACTTCATTGTCATGCTTTCACTAAGGGACAATTCATCATAATACATAAACATCTCATGTTAACATAGCGGAAAATTCATCATACGGATAAGCATAACATCATCTATGCAATATCCCACAGAATTAATACAATAACAACACGATAGAGTATCATCATAAACTCTAAACTAGCGTTCCCCCAGTGTTACAATATCAGAGCATGACACCTGACGCTACACTAATACACTGACTCATGAGCTAATCCTCACCAAGTCGAAAGCAGCTATCCTCAATCTGAAAATGTCAACAGTAAGGGTGAGTCTCATCACAGTTAACAAATGTTATTGCATCTTAAATAACAACACATCATAGTTATATTATTCACCCAATTTCATCATATTCAGATTATCAGGAACGTCCATCATTTACACAAATGCCAACAGAACACATCTTTCAAACAGACAATCATACTCAACATTAATTCAACAAATCACACAACCAACACATCATCAATATTTATAACACTGGAATACTTCCAATCATGTTATAAAAGTATGCATATGTATGAACTGACACTATGCATGTGGTACCAACCTCATCAAATGGGAATAACCCATGACCGATCCAACATCATCAAGATACGGCCCTGCCAGCAAAGATTCCACACAATGGGAATCACGCCCTTCACTGATCCAACACACCCTTATGGATACATGTCATACCCCAAAATTTGCCCATGTTATTTTTCACACACAAAATCAAGTCAAAACACAAAGCTCCAAAACACACTCTCCTGTACAAAAGCTCTGAATTAGGGTTTGACTAATTCAATGGAAAATCATCGAATCAATGGCTCAAGGTGGTTCCATAGGGTCACCAACATCCCAAGTATCTCCATATAAAGTTTCAAGTCAAACAGAGCAAATTTAGTCCCTCAAATCCTGGTTAGGTCAACAGTCGACTCGTAAGGGCAAAACAGTCATTTCAAGTCAAAATACAGTCAAAGTTCAAGATATTTGGTCAATAACATCCTCATAACCCTAAAATCATCATTTGATCAAGGGTTGATCATGATGATGCAAAGAAAGATCAGAAAAGTCAAAAGTCAAAAGTTACTATTTTGGGCATGAACTGAAAAAGTCAACCGAACTTTGAAAAATCACCAAATATTCATACTTGATCAGAAAAATTCCCACCAAAGCTCATTTCGAAGGGAATTCATTCCTCTATCCAATGGTCCAAGAATCAAAGCTCACAGGTCAATGGTTTAAGAATTATGGCCTCATACATTACAGGTCCTTTTCAAAAGTCAACAAAAAGACATTTTTTTCAAAAGCTTATAAAATGAGAATGAAAAATGATTTTGATAGGGGACCAAAGAAATTGGTTAGAGGACTCTCTAAGGTTTCCAAAAAGTCCAAAAACACCTCCATACCTCAAGAATTGAGAGAAATACGCCTTGTCAAAGTTGGACTATTTTTGAGAAAAAGATATGAAAAGAAAAGGTTCAAAATCCAAAAATCTCCAAATGGGCCTATGATTTCTTCACCCAATCTTCATTACAAGCCCATGCACATTCCAAAAAAATCATATCCTTATACTTTATATTTTTTATTAATTATTTTGTGATTTTAATCATTTAAAATCATGAATTAAAAGTATAAAATATAAAAGATATGATTTGTGTTTATTTTTCAATCATCATCAATCATATAAATATCCAATAATCACTAAAAATTTCGTGCAAGGCTAATTGGTGAAGGAAAGATTGATTTTGGACATATTTAGAAAGATTTCTCCATAATTTTCAATCAAAATTTCCAACTTTGCAAATCAAAGATTCATAAGGATTTGGTTCAGTTTTGTTGCCCTAAATCCATCACATATATATATAGAAGCAATTCAGACCTAAAGGGACGAACTCAGCAGCCACAAGAACCCTAATTCGAGCACCAATCTTGAAGAAGAAAGTCAAATCGGTTTTTGGAATTGGAGGCGTTTCAAAGAGTCTAAAGTATTCCAACACACTCACCGATCAATTCTGAAGGTGTCTCGATCATTCACAACAAATCACACGCTCAGAATCACCCTCGTTTGCTCACGGTTTGTCAAAACTTAAATCGAATCGATTCTGTAAATTCATGCATCCATACACACAATTGATTGCATATTCTTGTTTAGAATAGAATATTTATCGTTTCTGGATAGTTTGACGTGTTATTATGGTGTTTCAAGCAAGATACCATGTTAGGGTTCGTACCCCCGAATTAGGGTCTTCTTCTACAGGTGGAATTAGTACCAATTGAAACCATGGTTGAATTCGCAAGGTTCATACGAACTTAATGGACCTGGTGCGAAAAATTTCTGTATCGTTTTGCCCCTACTCGTTTTTTTCAGGAATAGAGAAGACCTATCATAGCGCATCTGGAAAGGAGCGGTGTTAAAAGTGGAGGCTGAGGGAAGAAGACGATGAGGTGTCGTCTCCTGGTTGGGTGGTTTGAAGTTTCCCGCGCGCCTGTTTGTGATGTCCCCAGCTGGATCACACGCGATAAGAAACACGCCCTAGCGTGCTCCCTCACCATCCAGGCCGTCCCTTCCATCACCAGATCAATCCAACGCGCCCTAAGCTGCCAGTCCATCATGGATCTCCACGCATGCGCAACATAGGATCAAAAGGTTAGCAATATGATTAATCCCGACTACGCGCCTGATCCAAAATACGAAGTTAAGTACTCTATTTAATTTAATTTAAATACTATTTGGTTTATTTTTAGAATTAGGGTTTGTTCCGCCTTCATTTTTTCTCTGCCTTGTTTCTTTTCAGGGTTAACCTTAAAGGCGCCCTATCAACCATATCAAATCAAATTCAAAAGCTAATTCTCAATGGTCAGAGTCAACGCTTCTGGCAAACCCTTGCCCTCGACCCTGTCAGGAAAAGCTAAGTACTTTCTCTCTATTCTATTTTTTAATTTATATTTCTATTTTCTTTTGTGGTTAATGAAGTTTGCCCTCGAGCTTGATAATGCACTCACTCTCTGCTTTCTGCCTCTTCTTTCTCCTTTTCAGGGTTTGTCAATTGCCAAAGCTACGTTGTTGGTAACCCTAAACCCTATTTTTTGCCTTTTATTATTATTACTTGTGACAAACCCCATTGGGGATCCGCTGGTTTCAATTTCCCTTCCCCTTTATTGCTTTATATACTGCGTGGTTAGTAATTTAGGGAGTGCAAATTTAAACTGAATTAGAGTCACTAATTACAAGATAAATAACTGAATTGAACCACGTGAATGTTGCACACACGCACCCTTTTGGGGTAACCTCTTCGTTGCCTTGTTGCCTGTTGCCTGTTGCCTTGTGTTTTTGCAGAATAAGCCAAGTCCCTCGAATACGAGGATACCTCAGCCATGTTGCCTCGATAAAAAGGTCACGACCCTAAATGATGCTGCCTTCGATACACAAATGACCTCGACCCTCGGAAGTTGCCTACGGAAAAAGGCTGAGGTATCTTCTGGTTGCCTAACGAAAATGGCTTATTCTGATCCTTACCTTAGACTACCTGCCCTTCTATGGCATGGGACAGTCTTATGGCAAAGGATGCTTCGATGACCCTTCAACGTCCAAATGAAAGGCTTCCTGCCCTCTTATGGCAAGGATAGACCCTTTCACCCTGAAAGGCTAAAAGAACTCTTTTTTCAAATTATAAGGTAATTGCCCCTAATTGCCTTGCTCTGGCTAAAATGTCTTTTATCAACTTTTTCTTAAACAAACACTCTCAAGGCTACGCTCATTTACGAGCTAAAGTCCTTGTTTCTTCATCTTCTATACATTTCTAAACTTTTGGTTTCAAAACGAGCAAAGCAATTAAGAGCCCATGGAAAACCATGGATGCAAAGGGTGCCTTACACCTTCCCTTTGCATAATTACCCCCCGAACCATATTTTATTTAAAAGGTTTTTCCTGTTTCTTTTAGCCTTTCTAATTAATTTGGATAAAATAAAAGTCGGTGGCGACTCTTGCTTACCGCGACATTTTCGATTATAAAAGTCAGTTCACCGTGTTACAGAACTGGCGACTCTGCTGGGGATTTATTTCGATTAAGAGGGGTTACCTTAAAGGTTTAGGATTCATTTTAAAATGTTTTCTATTATTTGCTTTGTTTGTTTTATTTTTCAGGGGCGTTTTGGGAATTAACTGAAGGACGAATCCTATTCCCGGATTCAAGAACCCTTAAGATTAGGAGTGGCATAGTCATAAGGACCTCTTTCACATATGTGGGAGATGAGTCAGTATGAAGTTCACGCTTGAGTTAGGACTCCATAGCATATGCACACCTTTCTCAAATGAGGGAGGTCTATGTATGTGTCTGTGGGTGCGCCGGAGCTCAAGGACCTTTAGTTACCCTTAACCCATCCTGGCCTTTAGGAACGTAGTGGGGGGACTACCCTTGACAAATGTTAAGGACTAGTCGCTACCCGATGCTACAATTCAGATAGGTTCTTTCTCAAAGTATCATTGCATGGTGCAAATGCATCATGTCCGAGGGTGCTTTAGAAGGGCTTACAATTCTGGATAACTTGTAGAACCTGTTGCTGAAATCTCCTTATCCATAGAAATGCCCTTGGGAAGGACACCTGATCTAAAACTCCATGCAAGCCTTAAACCAAAAATTGTGTGATTTGTGTGGATTTGTTTTTCTGTGATGCATCATGCATACATGCATTCATGACATGGCTAACTCATCTCAAGGAGAAAAAAGGTATTTTAACCATAATTTGTTTTGTAGGTTATTTAAATAATGGGAATCCTAATCAGAAAACCTTTCTTCCTCAACTTCAAGAAAGTACCTACTGCATTAAGACTCTTATGTGATGGTATTACTGGTTCTCTTGTTCTTTCTGAATCTCTCAACAAACTGATGAGTTTAATGCGAACCAAAGTGGATGAAGCTTTCCTCAATTCTATGATGCAATTTTATGACCCTCTTCTCCATTGCTTCACTTATAGAGATTTTCAACTGGTACCTACATTGGAAGAATTATCTTACATAATGGACATGCCCATACCTGATCAAATCCCTTACACTGGTGAGGAAGGAGGTCCTAAGTTGGAAGACATTGCTGCTGCTCTACACCTACCAAGATCAGAAATTAACAAAGTTTGGATTAACAAAAGAGACTACTCTGGGATACCTGTGGATTTCTTGATCGAGAAAGCTAAGATCTTTGCTAAAGCTTTAAGCATGGACGCCTTGGAAAGTGTTCTAACCCTGTTGATATATGGACAAGTTCTTTTTCACCGCTGCGACAAAGTTGTTGATAGGGCTGCTATCAAAATCTTCCTTAGCAAGAATCCTGTTCCTACTCTACTTGGTGATTTATTGCATTCCATCAACGCTAGAGTGACAAAGAGACGAGGTTGTGTTCTAGGGTGTATCCCTCTCTTACATAGGTGGTTTATTTCTCACTTACCCCGATCCTCAATAAAGAATGAAGAAGGTTTGACTTGGATTCAAAGGATTATGGAGCTTTCATACGACGACATCATTTGGTATCCAAAGAAATTCGAAGGAGTTCAGTTATATGACCGCTGTGGAGAGTTCCCTAATGTGCCTCTTCTTGGCATCCATGGAGGAATTACCTATAACCCTATACTTGCTCGACATCAGTTTGGTTTTGCTTTAAAAGATAAGCCCCGCTCCATATATCTTAGTGCGGAAAATTTTGACTATGGTTCAGATACAACTGAAAAAAAGAATCGCTTCATTAAAGCTTGGTATGAAGTAAAAAAGGTGGGTGCAAGAGAATTGGGAATGAGGATCGATACTCCTTCAGATCTTTACTTTAAATGGATTTATGACCGAGTCGTCGAGTTCGGCATACCACATCCATCTGACACACCTGTTGTTCCAAGGATCACTCCTCCCGAGGTCCACGTAGAATTGGAGCCTTATGTACCCGCTCCAAACGAAGACCTTGCTGCCACCGTGGCTCATTTAAGACAAGAAAAGGCTGATCTTGAGAAGCGTCTACAAAAGGTTGAAGCAGAAAAAGCAGTATTAGTGGCTAATGCTAAAGAACGAGATAGTATGCTTGACTATTTCTCTCGCAAGTGGAAGATTGAAGACTTCATCTCACCTGATCAGATACAATCATGGGAGCTAGAGATTGATAGGCTTATTCAAGAAAAGAACGAGATGGTCAAAGCCCATAAAGAGGAAATCAGAGGATTAAAGAGAAAGCGCCGACTTGAAGAATGATTCTTTTTATATTTTATTTATTATTTAGTATTTCTTTAATGTAACTTCAAAAAAAAAATAAACATATAATACACTGGTTTTTATTTAAAATAACTAATTTATTTTTGCTTCTACTTTTCTTTCCTTTTAAATGTGTTAAAAGGCCTTTAACTCCTTGAGATCATTGCATATGCATAATCATGCATTCATAAACATCGCATCACAGGTTTCATAAAAACAAATGCCTCATCTTTCCGCTGTTTATTTCAGTAAGAAAGATGGATCTCGAACAATCTGTCAAAGCTCTCCAAACTCAGAATGCTGAATTTCAAGCTCTGATTCTGAACCTGGCCAATGGGCAAAATGAACTGAAAGCCCTTCTGACTAAGAAGGAAAAGAAGACTCAGAAGCCCAAAGGAGTGATCAATCTGGGAAGAAGGTTCAAAGGTCGTCCCAAGAGGGCCGAAGATGCTGAAATCCCTAAGAATGAGGAAGATGAAGAGAGAGATAATCTCAGTGTCAAGAACAATCAGGGAAGCCATGTAGGTTCTGATGGTGAAGAAGAAGAAGAAGAAGACGAGTATCCCCAAGACGAGGATTACGCTGATGAGAAGTATAGGCTACTGGAAGAGCGTCTGAGAAGCGTGGAAATTCAGAAGGTACCTGGGTTGGACTTTGAAGAATTAGGACTCGTTCCTGGGGTCGTTATTCCTCCGAAGTTCAAGACTCCAGTTTTTGCTAAGTATGATGGAATTTCCTGTCCTAAGATGCACTTGAGGTCTTACGTGAGGAAGATTCAACCTCACACTGCTGATAAGAGGCTCTGGATCCATTTCTTTCAAGAGAGTTTATATGGAACTCAACTCGAATGGTATTATAAGCTGGAAAGTGCTAGCGTCCGTACATGGGAAGATTTGGTTGTGGCTTTCTACAAGCAATACCAATATAACTCTGATCTTGCACCGACTCGCATGCAACTTCAAAGCATGTCCATGGGTCCTAAAGAAAGTTTCAAGGAGTATGCCCAGAAATGGAGAGATTTGGCTGGGAGAGTCCAACCCTCTTTAAATGATAGGGAGTTAGTAGACATGTTCATGGGCACGCTAACTGGGCCATTCTATAGTCATCTGCTGGGTAGTTCTTCATCTGGGTTTACTGATCTCATCTTAACTGGAGAACGTGTGGAAAATGGTATTCGAAGTGGAAAGATCCAAGTGGGTTCTGCCTCTGGCACTACGAGGAAGCCATATCAAGGAAGAAATGAGTCTAATGCTATTCATAGCCAAAAGAGCCGTGGTAAGGAGGATCAGAATCAATCTGTTGGTGCCGTCCTTATCTCCGCACCAATATCTCAACAAGCTCCTAGACAAGACTACCAACGCAAGACTGATAGACCAAGGAGGCAATTCACTAAAATTAACATGCCTTTATCTCAAGCTCTGCAACATCTGTTGAAAGCCAACCTGATCACCATAAGAGATCCTCCAAAGAGCGTCACCACTACATCTCCAAATTATGACCCTAATGCAAAATGTGTGTATCATTCCAATAGCTCTGGACACACTGCTGATAATTGTTGGGCATTGAAAAATAAGATCCAAGACATGATAGATGCTGGTGAAATCGAGTTCGACGCCCCTGAGACTCCTAACGTCATCACCGCTCCGATGCCAAAACATGACCATGCTGTTAATGCCATCATGGATACCATCCATGTCTATGATGTGAGAGATCTGTCGACTCCTCTCCCCGATATCAAGAGAAAGTTGTTGCGAGCTGGTTTATTTCCAGGTTGCGACCCTGACTGTTATTACTGTGCCCTCATACCCGAGGGTTGTGAGAACCTGAAAAGAGGCATCCAAGGCTGGATGGATCGTGGCACTATCAGATTTGAGAAGACTCCCACTGTTGAAGAGTTGTGTGAGGGTTTCTCCCGTGGTTTGAAGTTCGAAGATGTATCTGTGATCTCTAAGGTACCACTAAAGATCCCTACCAAGGCTCCTTTCAAGATTTCTGCTGAACCCCGTGTGGCTCCGATCATTATCACTAAACCGGGTCCTATGCCATACTCATCTGACAAAGCTATCCCTTGGAATTATGGTTCCGAGGTCTATGTGCAAGGAGTTAAGCAAGAACTTGAATTTGATAAGGTTTCTGAAGATGTCAATCCTGATGTAGGAAACATTGCTGGAACTAGTAAGGTGACGAGGAGTGGAAGGGTGTTTTCTCCAGAGATCTCCCCAAATGTTACTTCACCTACCATTACTATCACCCCGAATGCTGATGCTCATGGTAAAGGACCGCTGCCTGAACCTGAAACTGTCACTAGAAATGCGCCATCTGAAGAAACAAATGAGTTCCTGAAATACATCCGCAAGAGTGATTATGATATTGTTGAACAAATGGGGCATACTCCTTCCAAGATCTCTATGCTGTCGCTCCTGAGTTGTTCAAAGACCCATGCCAAGGCCATGATGAAATTTCTAGAGGCTGCCCATGTGCCACAAGAGATTTCTGTCACTCAACTCGAGAACTGTATTGCGAACTTAACAACTGATAACTACCTTGGGTTTTCTGATGCTGATCTAAGTCCTAGTGGGAGGAATCATAACAAGGCACTGCATATCTCCATTGAATGTGGTGGTACTACCCTGGCTCATGTACTAGTTGATGATGGCTCGTCTCTGAATGTGTTACCCAAGGTGGTGTTGGACAGACTCAAGGTCGATGGAATTGAGCTGAAATCTAGTAATGTGATAGTCAAAGCTTACGATGGCACTATGAGTACCGTGTATGGCGAAGTTGAGCTCCCCATCAGAGTAGGCGCCCAAATTTTTAATACTGTGTTCTACGTGATGGATATTCGTCCCGCCTATTCCTGTCTACTTGGGCGTCCCTGGATACATAAAGCAAATGCCGTGACTTCAACTCTCCATCAGAAGTTGAGATACCCAATGGAAGGCAAGATTGTCACTGTGCATGGTGAAGATGAATATTTGGTAAGTTTCGTAGATGAGACCAAGTATCTTGAGTGCACTGGAGAGACATTTGAATCACCCCGCATAGCACATGAATGGAAGCTTGAACCAGTTCCAGAAACTAAACATGTCTACACTCCTCCTAAAATTACTGGAGATATTCCTACGATGGCTTCCCTGAAAGACGCCAGGGCTGTGGTAGAAGAAGGTGGTTGCACCATCTGGGGGCAATTACCTGACATTCCGTATAAATCCAACAAATGGGGTTTAGGTTGCACTGCTAAGGATCAGAAGGGAACACCACCTCCTCGTTCAGAAGACTTGAAACATCACTTCATCAGCAAGGGAGTTAATGCCATTGAGGAAGACGAAGATAATCACAACCTGGACAAATGGATCTCCCCTACATCAGACAAAGGGCTGGACAACTGGAAGACCGAGGACATTGTTTCTATCTCCTATAGTCAGGAGTAATTGCCACTCTTAGTTTATTTCCTGCTTTTCTTTCATTTCCAATTTTAATTCTTGTACTTCAATAAAAACAATAAACGCAAAAGCCATGTGTCCTGCCCGAGGCACAATGGTCCATTTGTTAGGGCTTGTCATTTCATAAGCATATTTTCATTCAATAAAACATTGGACGTTTCGTATTCAAATTGTGTGTTTGCCTTTATTTTTCTTTACTTTTTATAGCTATGCGTTCTCACACACACCCACATAATGCACTGCAGATCCACATTCACTCTGGATCCTGTTGATAACGATTCTGCTATTGCTAAATATGACTTTGAAAATCCGATCTATCAAGCTGAAGATGGAGGTGAGGAAGGTTGTGAAGTGCCTAGGGAACTTGCCCGTTTACTAGAGCAAGAAGAAAAGACTATACAGCCGCATGAAGAGCCAATTGAAGTTGTGAACATAGGTACCGATGAAGAAAAGAAAGAAATCAAGATAGGGGCTGAATTAGAGGATGCTGTCAAGCAAAGGCTGATTCAGATGTTACGAGACAATGTTGAGATTTTCGCTTGGTCATACGAAGACATGCCTGGGCTCGATACTGATATTGTGGTTCATCGTTTACCTATCAAAGAGAACAGTCCTCCGGTTAAACAGAAATTACGAAGAAGCAGACCTGATATGGCTCAGAAAATTAAAGAAGAGGTTGAGAAACAATTTAACGCTGGGTTCCTGAAAGTAGTGAGTTATCCACCGTGGATCGCCAATATAGTGCCTGTACCGAAGAAAGATGGAAAAGTTAGAATGTGTGTAGACTATAGAGATTTGAATCGAGCAAGTCCTAAAGATGATTTCCCATTACCGCATATCGACATTCTGGTTGATAGTACTGCACAATGCAAGGTTTTCTCTTTTATGGATGGTTTCTCAGGCTACAATCAGATTAAGATGGCACCCGAAGACATGGAAAAGACAACTTTCACTACGCCTTGGGGCACTTTCTGTTACAAAGTCATGCCATTTGGGTTGAAGAATGCTGGGGCAACTTACCAACGGGCAATGGTAGCCTTATTCCATGACATGATCCACAAAGAAATAGAGGTCTATGTTGATGACATGATTGCAAAGTCCAACACTGAAGAAGAACATCTGGTCCATTTACAGAAGTTGTTCGATAGGTTGAAGAAGTACAAGTTAAGACTAAATCCGAACAAGTGTACCTTCGGCGTAAGGTCTGGTAAGCTGCTGGGTTTTGTTGTTAGTAGCAAAGGTATCGAAGTTGATCCTGCAAAAATGAAAGCCATACAAGAAATGCCCGCTCCACGAAACGAGAAAGAAGTTAGAGGATTCCTGGGTCGACTAAATTACATTGCTAGATTTATCTCCCATCTGACCGCCACTTGTGAGCCAATCTTCAAATTACTAAAGAAAGATCAAGTAGTGAAATGGAACGACCAATGTCAAGAAGCCTTTGACAAAATAAAGAAGTACCTGCAAGAACCTCCGATCATGATACCACCTGCAGAAGGAAGACCTCTAATTATGTACCTAACAGTATTAGAGAACTCAATGGGGTGCGTACTGGGGCAACATGACGAGTCCGGTCGAAAAGAGCATGCAATATACTACCTTAGCAAAAAGTTTACCGACTGTGAAACAAGATACTCACTGCTCGAGAAAACTTGCTGTGCTTTGGCATGGGCTGCTCGCCGACTGAGACAGTATATGTTGAACCATACCACGTTGTTGATTTCCCGAATGGATCCCATCAAGTATGTATTCGAGAAGCCTGCTCTCTCCGGACGAATAGCAAGATGGCAAATGATACTAACAGAATATGACATCCAATACACTACACAGAAGGCAATCAAGGGTAGTGTGGTAGCAGACCATTTGGCGCAACAAGCGGTGGATGACTACCAATCGATGAATTTTGAATTTCCAGATGAAGATGTGATGCTTGTTACTGACTATAAGCAACCTGGCCCGGATGAAGGACCTGAACCAGGATCCCGATGGACTATGGTTTTCGATGGAGCTTCGAATGCACTTGGTAATGGCATTGGCGCTATAATTGTCTCTCCTGCTGGTGGACACACCCCATTCACCGCAAGATTATGTTTCGACTGCACCAACAATATGGCTGAGTACGAAGCGTGTATCTTGGGGCTCAGAGCTGCTATCGATTTAAGGATCAAATTCCTGGAAGTGTATGGGGATTCGGCACTAGTAATCAGCCAAATCAGAGGGGAATGGGATACAAAACATCCTAATCTCATACCCTACAAGGAGTTCGTACTATCCTTAATTCCATATTTTGAAGAGATTACCTTCGAACATATTCCCCGAGAAGAGAATCAGCTGGCCGATGCGTTAGCTACTATGTCATCTATGTTCAAAGTCAATTGGGATAATGAGGCTCCTATAGTTATCATTGAAAGACATGACGAACTCGCATATTGTTATGAGATAGTTGACGACGAGGCTGAAGAGAAACCATGGTTTTACGAAGTAAAAAGGTACCTCGAGATTCAAGAATACCCTGAAGGGGCATCCATCAATGACAAAAAGTTCCTAAGAAGATTCGCATCCAAGTTTCTTCTGAGCAATGGGACTTTATACAAGCGCAACTATGATTCAACCCTGCTTCGTTGTGTGAACAAGAAGGAAGCTGAAAAGATCATGGAAGACATGCACGATGGTACTTTTGGGACCCACTCTAGTGGACATACTATGGCTAAGAAGATTCTAAGAGCAGGTTACTACTGGTCTACAATGGAAACTGACTGTCACCACTATTCAAGAACGTGTCACAAGTGTCAGGTATACGCCGACAAAGTACATGTACCTCCCGTTCCTCTGAACGTACTAACTGCTCCTTGGCCTTTTGCAATGTGGGGCATTGATATGATTGGAGAAATTAAGCCTACTGCTTCCAATGGACATCGTTTCATTCTGGTAGCCATCGACTATTTTACTAAATGGGTGGAAGCTGCTTCATTTGCCTCCGTAACCAAGAATGTGGTGGCTCGATTCATTAAACACAACCTCATCTGTCGGTATGGCATTCCCGAAAGAATCATCACTGATAATGGTACCAATCTGAACAATAAGATGATCACTGAGCTCTGCACACAATTCAACATCAAACATCACAATTCTTCGCCTTATAGACCAAAAATGAATGGCGCTGTGGAGGCCGCCAACAAAAACATTAAGAAGATTGTGCAGAAAATGACTGTGACTTACAAGGATTGGCATGAAATGTTACCATTTGCTCTTCATGGTTACCGTACCTCCGCACGAACATCAACTGGGGCAACCCCGTTCTCGTTAGTCTATGGTATGGAAGCTGTATTACCAATCGAAGTTCAGATACCGTCATTAAGGATCATGAAAGAAGCAGAGCTAGATGAAGATGAATGGATCCAAACTCGACTAGATCAGATAAACTTGATTGACGAAAAAAGGCTCGCGGCTGTTTGTCATGGACAACTGTATCAGAAACGTATGATCAAGGCATTTAACAAGAGAGTCAAACAACAAGTTTATCAAGTTGGTGACTTGGTCATAAAGAGAATCATTCTGCCACAAGGTGATCCTAGGGGCAAGTGGACTCCCACCTATGAAGGACCATTCGTCATCAAGAAAATCTTCTCTGGAGGAGCAATGATACTCACTACTATGGATGGAGAGGACTTCCCGCAACCTGTGAACGCAGACATAGTCAAAAAATACTACGCATAAATATGACCCGCTAGGTCGACGTACCTAGGCAAAAATAAGGGCATCCCGGCAAACCAAAAAGGTTTGGGCAAAATTTAGGGATATATATAAGAAAAAATGTACACCCGTCAAGTTGAAAACCCGAAAGGGCGACTTGGGCAAAAAGGGGTATCCTGCTAGACCGAAAACCTGAAAGGGCGATCTAGGCAAAAGTTAAGGATTAAGCGTACGACTATGTCTCATTCCTATCATTCATCAATCAGATACAGCTACAACAACAAGTTCAAAGGGTTCAGATCAACTCAATCACTTTTCTCCGACAAGCATGGGATGAGATGCTCGAAGACATAATAGCAATAGCAGAGTGGAAACTCAATAGGATTATTTTTACATAGCTATGTTTCTTTTGTTTTTCTATCTTTTCAAAAACACACAATATGTTTTATCTTGCCTATTTATGGCTCTTCTCAATATAATTTACTTCTTCCTTCCAAATTCATTTTCTTCTTTTTTACTTTTCGAATACGCAAACGTCCAATGATAATTTTGAATGAACATATGCATATGAATGTGATTATCATTTTCTCCTTTTCCATAAAATATCTAATAGTCTATTAGTAGGAAAGGCAAAGAGACAATGTCCGAGGTAATCAAAAGTCCTCCCGCAAATCAATTGACATATCCCCACAGAGTAATCATTAAGAAGATATCTTCAAACGCTCCCGATAGAGACATGGCTGCCCAACAGAGTTTACATCTTCAACACAGTCGCTCTCCTCCAACACGATTTATCAATATCTTTATCACCAATCAAGGAACATCAAGTCACTGATCATCTCCAAGCAGAAATCATAAATTCCCAGCTGAGCATCTTCAAGACAAGATCAGACAGTACAATTACAAGGACATAAAGATCTACTTTCTTAATCAAAGACAACATAAATCATATTCACATATCATATGTCATAAACATGTTCACACACTGCATACATTACCTCATAATGAACTCATACATAACATACAAAGTTTCTCATTTATTTTGAGAGACTCATTACATAATACATGCATCATGACATTGCATAAAGACTAACTATACCTATTGCAGGATACAGGTACCGACAAATGAACGAAATCTCCAACTTTCCAAGATCTAATTCAGCTACTACGAACGGTACTGACACGGTCCACTCTCAGAGATCTAATTCTATCATCACGAACGGTGTAGACACGATCACTGACCTTCCCAGTCTAATTCAGTTACTACGAACAGTGCTGACACGACAAAAGAATCTAATTCTATCATCACGAACGATGTAGACACGATTATCTCTCCAAGATCTAATTCGGTTACTACGAACGGTACTGACACGATCAACTCTCAGAGATCTAATTCCATCATCACGAACGGTGGGGACACGATCAACTGTTTCCGAAGTCTAATTCAGTTATTACGAACGGTACTGACACGACAAAAAAGATCTAATTCTATCATCACGAACGGTGTAGACACGATCATCTTCCAAAGTCTAATTCAGTTACTACGAATAGTGCTGACGCGAACAACTCTCCTAAAATCTAATTCATCTACTATACGATCAACATTCAAACAATTACTTCTCAAACACTTCAGTCTCGACACCTGGATGGCATCTTCAAGCCCGTTTCCGACAAAAGTCCCTACTTCAGCTAGGGCAAATTTCTTGGTATTCTAGTGTTCAATCATCTTCCACCTTCAGATTTCGACTGGCGCACAAACCACTCTACATCTTCAGGTTTAAGATAATTGAACAGGGGCAGCTGTCATACCCCAAAATTTGCCCATGTTATTTTTCACACACAAAATCAAGTCAAAACACAAAGCTCCAAAACACACTCTCCTGTACAAAAGCTCTGAATTAGGGTTTGACTAATTCAATGGAAAATCATCGAATCAATGGCTCAAGGTGGTTCCATAGGGTCACCAACATCCCAAGTATCTCCATATAAAGTTTCAAGTCAAACAGAGCAAATTTAGTCCCTCAAATCCTGGTTAGGTCAACAGTCGACTCGTAAGGGCAAAACAGTCATTTCAAGTCAAAATACAGTCAAAGTTCAAGATATTTGGTCAATAACATCCTCATAACCCTAAAATCATCATTTGATCAAGGGTTGATCATGATGATGCAAAGAAAGATCAGAAAAGTCAAAAGTCAAAAGTTACTATTTTGGGCATGAACTGAAAAAGTCAACCGAACTTTGAAAAATCACCAAATATTCATACTTGATCAGAAAAATTCCCACCAAAGCTCATTTCGAAGGGAATTCATTCCTCTATCCAATGGTCCAAGAATCAAAGCTCACAGGTCAAGGGTTTAAGAATTATGGCCTCATACATTACAGGTCCTTTTCAAAAGTCAACAAAAAGACATTTTTTTCAAAAGCTTATAAAATGAGAATGAAAAATGATTTTGATAGGGGACCAAAGACATTGGTTAGAGGACTCTCTAAGGTTTCCAAAAAGTCCAAAAACATCTCCATACCTCAAGAATTGAGAGAAATACGCCTTGTCAAAGTTGGACTATTTTTGAGAAAAAGATATGAAAAGAAAAGGTTCAAAATCCAAAAATCTCCAAATGGGCCTATGATTTCTTCACCCAATCTTCATTACAAGCCCATGCACATTCCAAAAAAATCATATCCTTATACTTTATATTTTTTATTAATTATTTTGTGATTTTAATCATTTAAAATCATGAATTAAAAGTATAAAATATAAAAGATATGATTTGTGTTTATTTTTCAATCATCATCAATCATATAAATATCCAATAATCACTAAAAATTTCGTGCAAGGCTAATTGGTGAAGGAAAGATTGATTTTGGACATATTTAGAAAGATTTCTCCATAATTTTCAATCAAAATTTCCAACTTTGCAAATCAAAGATTCATAAGGATTTGGTTCAGTTTTGTTGCCCTAAATCCATCACATATATATATAGAAGCAATTCAGACCTAAAGGGACGAACTCAGCAGCCACAAGAACCCTAATTCGAGCACCAATCTTGAAGAAGAAAGTCAAATCGGTTTTTGGAATTGGAGGCGTTTCAAAGAGTCTAAAGTATTCCAACACACTCAACGATCAATTCTGAAGGTGTCTCGATCATTCACAACAAATCACACGCTCAGAATCACCCTCGTTTGCTCACGGTTTGTCAAAACTTAAATCGAATCGATTCTGTAAATTCATGCATCCATACACACAATTGATTGCATATTCTTGTTTAGAATAGAATATTTATCGTTTCTGGATAGTTTGACGTGTTATTATGGTGTTTCAAGCAAGATACCATGTTAGGGTTCGTACCCCCGAATTAGGGTCTTCTTCTACAGGTGGAATTAGTACCAATTGAAACCATGGTTGAATTCGCAAGGTTCATACGAACTTAATGGACCTGGTGCGAAAAATTTCTGTATCGTTTTGCCCCTACTCGTTTTTTTCAGGAATAGAGAAGACCTATCATAGCGCATCTGGAAAGGAGCGGTGTTAAAAGTGGAGGCTGAGGGAAGAAGACGATGAGGTGTCGTCTCCTGGTTGGGTGGTTTGAAGTTTCCCGCGCGCCTGTTTGTGATGTCCCCAGCTGGATCACACGCGATAAGAAACACGCCCTAGCGTGCTCCCTCACCATCCAGGCCGTCCCTTCCATCACCAGATCAATCCAACGCGCCCTAAGCTGCCAGTCCATCATGGATCTCCACGCATGCGCAACATAGGATCAAAAGGTTAGCAATATGATTAATCCCGACTACGCGCCTGATCCAAAATACGAAGTTAAGTACTCTATTTAATTTAATTTAAATACTATTTGGTTTATTTTTAGAATTAGGGTTTGTTCCGCCTTCATTTTTTCTCTGCCTTGTTTCTTTTCAGGGTTAACCTTAAAGGCGCCCTATCAACCATATCAAATCAAATTCAAAAGCTAATTCCCAATGGTCAGAGTCAACGCTTCTGGCAAACCCTTGCCCTCGACCCTGTCAGGAAAAGCTAAGTACTTTCTCTCTATTCTATTTTTTAATTTATATTTCTATTTTCTTTTGTGGTTAATGAAGTTTGCCCTCGAGCTTGATAATGCACTCACTCTCTGCTTTCTGCCTCTTCTTTCTCCTTTTCAGGGTTTGTCAATTGCCAAAGCTACGTTGTTGGTAACCCTAAACCCTATTTTTTGCCTTTTATTATTATTACTTGTGACAAACCCCATTGGGGATCCGCTGGTTTCAATTTCCCTTCCCCTTTATTGCTTTATATACTGCGTGGTTAGTAATTTAGGGAGTGCAAATTTAAACTGAATTAGAGTCACTAATTACAAGATAAATAACTGAATTGAACCACGTGAATGTTGCACACACGCACCCTTTTGGGGTAACCTCTTCGTTGCCTTGTTGCCTGTTGCCTGTTGCCTTGTGTTTTTGCAGAATAAGCCAAGTCCCTCGAATACGAGGATACCTCAGCCATGTTGCCTCGATAAAAAGGTCACGACCCTAAATGATGCTGCCTTCGATACACAAATGACCTAGACCCTCGGAAGTTGCCTACGGAAAAAGGCTGAGGTATCTTCTGGTTGCCTAACGAAAATGGCTTATTCTGATCCTTACCTTAGACTACCTGCCCTTCTATGGCATGGGACAGTCTTATGGCAAAGGATGCTTCGATGACCCTTCAACGTCCAAATGAAAGGCTTCCTGCCCTCTTATGGCAAGGATAGACCCTTTCACCCTGAAAGGCTAAAAGAACTCTTTTTTCAAATTATAAGGTAATTGCCCCTAATTGCCTTGCTCTGGCTAAAATGTCTTTTATCAACTTTTTCTTAAACAAACACTCTCAAGGCTACGCTCATTTACGAGCTAAAGTCCTTGTTTCTTCATCTTCTATACATTTCTAAACTTTTGGTTTCAAAACGAGCAAAGCAATTAAGAGCCCATGGAAAACCATGGATGCAAAGGGTGCCTTACACCTTCCCTTTGCATAATTACCCCCCGAACCCTATTTTATTTAAAAGGTTTTTCCTGTTTCTTTTAGCCTTTCTAATTAATTTGGATAAAATAAAAGTCGGTGGCGACTCTTGCTTACCGCGACATTTTCGATTATAAAAGTCAGTTCACCGTGTTACAATAAAGTATCATCAATGAACATGAATGAATGCAAACATACATGAACATACTTATACCATCGTCAAGTCTAATGAGTAACATCGTCAAATACTCATTTCATCATCATCATCATCATCATCAAAGTATGTTTATATACATTAGCATCATTCAAATACAATAAATCATCATCATCATCAATAAAGAACATACATGCGTCCACATCAATCATCATCATCAATAAGAAGAACACACATGTATCCACATCATTCCACAACAATCAATCATCATCATATAATTCTCAACAAATCATCGCATCATAATGTTTTTCAAAACAGCATCTTATATTGTCACATTTCATCAAATATGTCAACAATACATCATCCAATTAAACAAATCGTCACATGATTAATATTTCAACATAGCATGTATTTAACACATCTCATCACATATATATACAATACATCATTCACCAAGGAATAAAAATCATATTTAAAAATATTTGGATTCACACCTCATTCCATCATTTAAACACGTAGACCATCTCGTAAGATTCATCGTGCTCGAAACGACACTAAAAACAGACCTACGGTTCGAAAGTTACGCATCATTTAACTTTTCCAAGAAAACAACCATCGCTACAGCACGCGGTGCAACCATGGTTCGCGGCGCGACCTGAACCACACAAACGAGTTCACGGCGCAACATATGCACGCGGCGCGAAACGAGAAAATAAGTACGCCTTCGTGGCGCCAACACTGGGACGCGGCGCGAACTGGCGATTTCACAGACTTTCGGGTGTGCGTCAGATCCTGCGATCTCGCCCAATTTGAGTCCAAAACTAACTCCATACATCATATACAGGCAGTTAATCATCAATTGCATCATTATTCATCATCACACATCAAAACAACACATAAATCAATCAATAATCCATGCAATTTTCATCAATTCATAACCTCCCCAAACCTAACATATAATCCAATTGACTCAACAACATCCCTAATCAATATTATTATCTAAGAACACGATAATAGATGATAACCAGAGAGTCCCCCCTTACCTTAGCCAAAGATTCTTGATTGGTTCTTTTCCTCTTTGTTCCTCTTCACGTACCAGCTTTCCAATCTCTCATCTCCTCTGGTCTGCTTTTCACGTTCCTTTTTCCTTTCTCCCAATTTTCCTTATTATTTATGAAAAATAACATTTTAATTAGTAAAGGGCTTTACTAACATAGCACCCCCTCTTTACTAACACCACACTTGGCCCAATAGCCCATCTCATAATTCTTTCTAAATAATTCCACAAAATACCGAATAATTCCAAATAATAATTTAATTTCCAATTAAATTAAAATTAGAAAATATGGGGTGTTACACTAAACACACACAACACCTTTCAAACATTTCAAACAAACAAGTGAGCTAAGCAAGCTAAGAGCCCATGGATAACCATGGATACAAAGGGTGCTTACACCTTCCCTTTGTATAACCTACCTCCCAAACTCCATCTCTTTTCAAAAAGGGTCTTTCCTGTTCTTTTATGCCTTTCCTAATTGGATAAAATAAAAGTCGGTGGCGACTCTTGCTCACCGCAACACATTGTTTGCGAAATTAAAAGTCAGTTCTCCCACCGAGTTACAGAATGCATCTTTTTTTTACATTTCCACACCACAAAAAATTCTAAGATGTCCTCTTATATCTTGAATAATACAACTCGGAGCTTTATAAAAAGAGAGAGTGAAAATAGGGATAGCATTGAGGACGGATCCAATAAGAGTCACTCTACCACCGATTGAAATGTTTCTATCCTTCCATTTAGATAATCTCGAAATGATATTATCCACCACGTCCTTCCACGTTCTTTTCTTATTAGCTCCTTCGCCCACCCAAATACCAAGAAATTTAAACGGAAAGGACCCTCTTTTGCAAGCAAGGAAGGATGTGGCCGATTTAGAAAACCAATCTCCTATATGAATTCCAAAAAAATAGCTTTTATGGAAATTGATTTTCAACCCGGAGACAATCTCAAAACCTCTCAATAACACTTTCAAACTCCAAAGGTTGTCGTAAGTAGGTTCTCCAAGAATGACGGTGTCATCCGCAAGTTGAAGAATGTCAACAAAGTCATTTTCTCCATACTTGAACGGCTTAAAGTCACCCCTTGCTACCGAATTCTTGGTTAAAGCGGTTAAACCTTCCATAGCAATCACAAAGAGAAATGGTGAAATGGGATCACCTTGACGTAAGCCTCTTTGAACCTTGAAGTCTTTTGTTGCACTGCCGTTGACCAACACGGACATGTAGCTAGGAAAAATACAAGATTCCATCCATTTCATCCATCTCTTTCCAAAACCCATTTTACCCATTATCCATCTAAGGTAATTCCAAGAAATCGAGTCATATGCCTTTTCAAAATCCACTTTAAGGAGTAAGCACCCCTTCTTCTTCTTTTTTTCCCAATCAAGAATCTCATTAACCATTAACACCCCGTCCATCATACTCCTTCCCGGTACAAAAGCGGTTTGGTTTGGAGAAACCAATTTGTCCACCACCCGTCTCATACGAGCCGCCAAAATCTTTGTAATAATCTTGTAAATACTCCCCACTAAACAAATAGGGCGGTATTCAAACAAGTCTTTTGGGTTCTTGTTTTTTGGAATAAGAGCAAGAAATGAAGAAGTGATAGATTTTACAAGTGTACCTTTTTGGTAGAAGTCTTTGCAACACTTCATCAAGTCATCTTTAAGGAGGAACCAATACCTTTTATAAAATTCCAAAGAGAAACCATCCGGTCCCGGACTTTTTCTACCATCACACGACCAAATTTCTTCCTTAACTTCATCTTCGGAAAAATGACTCTCAAGCTCCAATGATTCTTCATACGATAAATAATTCAATTGGATCCCAAAAAGTTCCGGTCTAATGCTCTCCTCTTCTTTGAAGAAATTTTCAAAATGATTGGAAGTAAGAGCTTTAACTTCTTCGACCCCTTCCACTCTTCCCTCCGAAGCATCAAAAAAGAAAATTGAATTCCTTCTTCTTCTATCTTTTAGAAAATTATGGAAATAACGAGTGTTATCATCACCTTCGGAAAGCCAAAGTTGTCTTGATTTGAGTCTTAGAAGTCCTTCTTTTTTGTTAATGTTATCCCAAAAAACCTCCGCCACCTTACTTCTAGTTTTTATCACATCTTTCGGGGCGTTACCTGCAAAATAAACAAACAAGTTATCAAAAAAGTGCATCTCTCTCGCGTCTTTGTCTATTTTGAGGTCTATCCACCCGTAGACCGTTTTGTTCCACCAAGAGATCTGATTTTTAAGAGTTTTCAACTTTTCAACCAAGCAATAATCTCCTCTCTCTTTGACTTCTATCTTTTTCCACTCCTCTTCCACAAAACTATCAAACTCCTCATGCTTGAACCACATGTTGTTGAACTTAAAAGGTTTAGACCCCCAATTCTTTCTATTATCTTTCAACCAAATCAGAGCATGGTCGGACACATTCCTCTCACCAATATATTGACTATCCACCTTCCAGTCTTCGATAAAGCTTTTCGATAGAAGGAATCTATCTATCTGACTCATTGCCTTTCCATTACTATTAATCCAAGTAAACTTGCCACCAATCGTAGGAAGGTCCACCAAATCCATTTCCTCTATGAATTCATTGAAAATATTTATGTCCCTTCTATAGCTACGGTTTGAAACTCCAATTCTTTCTTCAAAGGAAGAGATTGAATTGAAATCTCCTCCTATACACCAAGAACCATTGTTGTTATTGTTTTTGAGCTCGCATAACTTTTCCCACGTTCTTTTTCTAGTAACTAATTCGCACGATGCATAAACATTAACAAAGTTAATAGTTTTGCCTTCCTTCTCAACACAAAGACCCAAGAACCCCTCTCCTCTAAAGCTATAATTGAGAGAGAACAAATCTTTTTCTATATTGTGAGTATGCCTCCCGAAGCCCCATTAGCATCTAAGTGAGACCACTCAACTTGATCATCACCCCACATGTCTTTGACCCAGTTTATATCAATGCCACTCAACTTTGTTTCTTGTATAAAGCAAATATCTACGTCCCCTCTTTGAATGTGGTAACCAACTCTCTTTCTCTTGGCCCGACTACCTCCTCCTCTCAAGTTTAAGGAGAAAATAATCATGGTGGAACAAAGTTATTGGTCCCCTTCGACACCGACTTCCCTTTGTGATCCCTTAATTCCATTTCTTTCAATCTTGATATTGGATCAAAATTGTCTGAAATATTTTTGATGCCCAGTTTAACCATTGAATTCCATAGCCCCTCTGCTGCTCTGTTCAACACTCCATTTTTAATTCTATTATTGCAGTTTGTAATATCAGCACTAGAGATAGAGTCACAAGTTAAAGGGATACCTCCTGACAAATAATTCTGCTTCAAAAGAGTAAGTTTCTGTTTGAACGATTGACTTGCTCCACACTGAATTGAGTCCCTTCCTTCTTGGACTCTGTTTTCAACAGGATAAATAAAATCTTCAGCTAGCACCCCTAAGTCCATGACATCTCTTATCTTTAGTTTTCTAAATTAAACTTTTCTTTAAAAATTTATTTTTATTAATATTCAGTCTTTTTTTTTTCAATTTTTATTTAATTTTGTTTAGCATTTATTTCATAAATTTACAATGAAAAATATAAAAGAAAAAAAATTATATGCGCAAAATAGGAAAGAATAGAGAGTACACATAATTATGAGTAGGACAATAATGTGATTTCAATTTCATAGAAATGCATTGCTCTAATTTGGTGCATTTGGCTAATGAGGAATGCTATTGTTTTTGACAATGCTACTTTTTAGTTTTGATGTCGTTATATCCAACATCTTGTTTCTTTCTTGGAGATGGTTAAGTAGTAGTAGCTCTTCTCCTAGAACTAGTTTCTATGATTGGTACAAGTTACCTTTAATTTGCTTCAACTCTTTATAGAGTTTTCGTTGTAAGGGTTGCACCCCTAATGCGATATCTTATATCATTGCTTATTGAAAAAAAACAAATGCATAGATTTTTTTATTTAATATAATGAGATTGTATTCCTTTTCTATTAATATCATAAAGCTTGAAAATTATAAATAGATGTACATATATATAAAATAGAGGAGGGATCAAATTACACCCGAAGAGTTACACCACGAATTACACTCGTTCAATAACTACATCTCGAATTAATATTTTTTAAATTCAACCGTTGGATTGAAACATAATATCATATAGATCATACCTATAAAGTTTGAGCTTAATCTATAATGGTTTACTATGTCATTGAATTACATCAAAATTAACGTTATATGAAAGCTCATTTTGACGTTAATCTTTGGATATTTTGATGATATAGTAAACCATTATAGATTAAGCTCAAACTTTATGGCTATGTTTGGGAGTTTGGAGGGGAAGGGAGGGGAGGATTTTGAAAAATAGGAAGAATTTGGTGAAAAGGATAAAAAGATTTTGGGTAGGAGGGTTTTGGAGGGTTTGAGTTTATTCATAACACCAAAAACCCCATAAAATGGGGGAACTCAAAAATTGTATTGAAGGAGGGTTTTGGAGGGTTTTGAAGGGCTTACATAAATTTTCTAAATATCTTTTAGGTTGTTATAGTATTTTGAAAATTAAAAATTTAGTAATGTAAATGACTCTTTTATCATTCTAAACAAAATCATTTTTTCAAAAAATGTCAAATATTTTCCTACATTTTTTTAAAATTTTGTTTTTGGAAGCCTTCCCCTCCCCTCCCCTCCAAACTCCCAAACATAGCCTATAGGTATGATCTATATGATATTATGTTTCAATCCAACGGTTGAATTTAAAAAATATTAATTCGAGATGTAGTTATTGAACGAGTGTAACTCGTGGTGTAACTCTTCGGGTGTAATTTGATCCCTCCTCTATAAAATAATTCAAAGAATAAATATTTTCATAGATGATATTTAATATATTTTTCTTTGACTTTATTAAAAACTCAACAACATATATTTTTTAAGGCGAAGATATTTCGTGTGCAATTTATATATATATATATATATATATATATATATATATATATATATATATATATATATTCACTTTGGAAAAAAATCCACATAAAAAATTAAGAGGTCCCACCAAATAATTTTATTTCCTGCCTGATATTTTTCAATGTCAAACACAACACAGATTGTTATTAAAAAAAAATTATCTTTCTTAAATGCTAACTTGATGTTAGTGATTCCATCTTCTTACTATAACAGTTTTCAAATTTAAAAGTAATTAAAATTTATTTATTTTTTTACCAAAATCAAAGCAATATTCATTCAAAGAGTAAATAAATAAATAAATAATTTCTACTAAAATTTAAAAGATGGAATTGCGAAAAAAAAACTCATATTAATAGCATAAAACAAAAAGAAAAAAAACTCTACTCCTAGACAAAAATAAAGCAATGATATCACAAACAAAATCTTTTATCTATAATATAAGAAAATTAATGGTTGTGGAAAAGTCAAAAATACTCTTATTTGATTTTTTGCCACCACATTAAAATTGAGGTTTTTTGGTCTTTGCATCATAAAGTTATTAATTTTATTATTAAAATAATACAACTCTTATATTTTATCAAACTTATTAAATCTCTCTCCATTCTCTATTTTTTTTCTCTTTAATCACTTTTTCATTTCTTTCTTCCACAAAAAAAAAAACTATTATTGATATATATTTTTTATAAACGAAAAATGATATTTATGATCGAAATATTTTTTTAGTCAAAAATGATATACGGGAAAATTTTATCTATAATATAAGAAAATTAATGGTTGTGGAAAAGTCAAAAATACCCTTATTTGATTTTTTTGCCACCACATTAAAATTGAGATTTTTTGGTCTTTGCATCATAATGTTATTAATTTTATTATTAAAATAATACAACTCTAATATTTTATCAAACTTATCAAATCTCTCTCAATTCTCTATTTTTTTTCTCTTTAATCACTTTCTCATTTCTTTCTTCCACAAAAAAAAAACTATTATTGATATATATTTTTTATATACGAAAAATGGTATTTATGATCAAAATATTTTTTAGTCAAAAATGATATACGGGAAAAATTTATTCAAAAAATCTATTATTGATATAAATGCTTTTATATATGAAAATTTAATATTGATTCAAATATTTTTGTAAATGATACCTAAATAAATATAATATATGTATACGGAAAAAATCTAATATTTACGAAAAATGGTATTTATGATCCAAATATTTTTTATTCAAAAATGATAAACGGAAAAAAATCTACTATTGATCTAAATACTTTTATATACGAAATTTACTATTGATCCAAATATTTTTGTAAATGATACCTAAACAAAAATAAAGTTTGTATACGGGAAGAAAAATCTATTATTGATCTAAATATTTCTATATACGAAAAATGTTATTTATGATCCAAATATTTTTTATTCAAAAATGGAATAGGCCAAAAAATCTATTATTAATCTAAATATTTTTATATACGAAAATTTGATATTCATCCAAATATTTTGGTAAATGACACATAAACAAAATTAATATTTGTATATGGAAAAAAATTTATTATTTATGAAAAATAGTATTTATGATCCAAATATTTTTATTCTAAAATGGTATACGGGAAAATAATTTACTATTGAGCTAAATATTTTTATATACGAAATTTACTATTGATCCAATTATTTTTGTAAATGATACCTAAACAAAAATGAGGTTTGTATACGGGAAAAAAATATATTATTGATCTAAATATTTTTATATACGAGAAATGGTATTTATGATCAAATATTTCTGATCCAAAAATGATATACCGGAAAAAATCTATTATTGATCTAAATATTTTTTATACGAAAATTTAATATTGATCCAAATATTTTTATAAATGATACCTAAATAAAAATAATATTTGTATTATTATTTACAAAAAATGTTATTTATGATCCAAATATTTTTTATTCAAAATGGTATATGAGAAAAAAATCTACTATTGATGTAAATATTTTTATATACGAAATTTACTATTGATCCAACTATTTTTGAAAATGATACCTAAACAAAAATGAAGTCTGCATTCCGGAAAAAAATCTATTATTGACTTAAATATTTTTATATACGAGAAATGATATCTATGATCAAATTTTTTTGATCCAAAAATGGTATACGGGAAAAAACATATTATTGATCTAAATATTTTAATATACAAAAATTTAATATTGATCCAAATATTTTTGTAAATGATACCTAAAAAAAAATGAAGTTTATATACGAGAAAAAATTTATTATTGACCTAAATATTTTTATATACGAGAAATGACATTTATGATCAAATATTTTAAATCCAAAAATGGTATACGGAAAAAAATATATTATTGCTCTAAATATTTTAATATACGAAAATTTAATATTGATCCAAATATTTTTGTAAATGATACATAAACAAAAATAATACTTATATACAGAAAAAAAAACTATTATTTACGAAAAATGGTATTTATGATCCAAATATTTTTTAATCAAAAATGATATACGGAAAAAAATCTACTATTGATTTAAATACTTTTATATACAAAATACTATTGATCCAAATATTTTTGTAAATGATACCTAAACAAAAATAAACTTTGTATACGGTAAAAAAAATCTATTATTGATCTAAATATTTTTATATACGAAAAATGTTATTTATGATCCAAATATTTTTTATTCAAAAATGGAATAGGACAAAAAAATCTATTATTGATCTAAATATTTTTATATACGAAAATTTGATATTGATCCAAATATTTTTGTAAATGACACCTACACAAAATTAATATTTGTATATGGAAAAAATCTATTATTTAAGAAAGATGGTATTTATGATCCAAATATTTTTATTCCAAAATGGTATACGGGAAAATAATCTACTATTGAGCTAAATATTTTTATATACGAAATTTACTATTGATTCAAATATTTTTGTAAATGATACCTAAACAAAAATGAGGTTTGTTTACTGGAAAAAAAATCTATTATTGATCTAAATATTTTTATATAGCAGAAATGGTATTTATGATCAAATATTTTTTATCCAAAAAAGAAATAGGCCAAAAAAATTTATTATTGATCTAAATATTTTTTATATGAAAATTTAATATTGATCCAAATATTTTTGTAAATGATACCTAAATAAAAATAATATTTGTATTATTATTTACAAAAAATGTTATTTATCATCCAAATATTTTTTATTCAAAAATGGTATATGGGAAAAAATCTACCATTGATGTAAATATTTTTATATACGAAATTTACTATTGATCCAAATATTTTTGTAAATGATACCTAAACAAAAATGAAGTCTGTATTCGGAAAAAAATCTATTATTGACCTAAATATTTTTATATACGAGAAATGATATTTATGATCAAATATTTTGATTAAAAAATGGTATACGGGAAAAAATATATTATTGATCTAAATATTTTAATATACGAAAATCTAATATTGATCCAAATATTTTTGTAAATGACACCTAAACGAAATAATCAATTATTTATCTAATTTTTTTTTCTTTTTTAACATTTTTATTTAAAATAAATGATGTATCCAAATTCGTATAACCGAACAGAACCCGTGCATATGCACGGGTTTGTTACTAGTTGTAGGTGAAAATAATGCATTTGTTCTTCTTGATCCCAAGAATCGCAAACGGATTTATTGGGAGATAGAACCTTAATGATCCCAAGAATGCAACCTAAATGTATTAATATTTATTTATTAAATGTACTATTAAATTTATAAAATATGTTTAAAAATATTGGAGAATAAAAATTAAAGGAAATTCTTACATAAAACAATTAAATCCATATTTATAGAAACATTCAATGAGAAAAGAGATAATTTTATATTTATTTTTTAATTAATTAAAATTTATAATTGATTGTATATAAAACTATTTCTTATATTTGTGTTTATTCAAAAAAAAAATTAAAAGACTTTTATCACGAATGACACTTTATAGAATATAAAATAATTAATAACCATTTAATTTAAATCATAAAGTAATAGCAATGTGAACTCAATATCTCAATATATTTACCAAACCATTCATTATATCTCTAACGTCAAATTAATTTATTATAATAAAACTTATTGTCGCAGCTATAATTATTATGCACCTTATATCATAAACTGATTTAATTAAAAACTAATTTTATTTATATAAAAAAAATTAAATTTATTGTTATGAACTAAATAAAATTATATAGAGATAAAAAAAAGGAAGAGAAGAGAGAAAGCAATATTATATTATATTCTTCAAGAATTTTACATTGCAATGTGGGTCTTATTTATAGGACTCTAGGGGGGTGGAAAATCATATTCATTGAGGTGGAATAGGAAGATGAATAACAAAAAGAAGGATGGACATCCACTATCATAAATATTCATAACACTCCCCCTTGGATGTCCATTGAGGATATGCCTCGTTAAAATATTACTAGAAAAAACCCAGTGGGAAAAAAAATCTAGTGAAGGAAAAAGTGTACAATATTCTTTCATTTCTCCCCCTCAGTTGAATGGTCATTTCTTTGATGAAGACTAATCTTGTGTACTAGTTGATTAAAAATTCTACTTGGGAGTGACTTTGTGAAAAAGTCTGCAAGGTTATCACATGAACAGATTTGTTGGATTCTTATGTCACCATTCTTTTGGAGATCATGAGTAAAAAAGAACTTAGGGGAAATGTGTTTTGTCCGGTCTTCTTTAATGTAACCATCTTTCAATTGAACGATGCATGCAGTATTATCTGTTAGAACAAGATTTGTTCTGATCAATATTCTTAGTTTTGATGATAACAAGCATATGAATTTTGTATGAGATAATGTGGTACTCTAATACAATGCAATTTCCATTTCAGGAATTATATAAAGAGTATGCACAAAATCAGCGCAAGAAGCACTGACTCAGAAGGTTCAGCATGCGACATCAGAACATGGTCTGGCAAGACATCAGAAGATGGTCAAGCAGAATCAAAACATGGGTCTATGGAAGCATCAGAAGAACTTGAGATCAGAAGCAGAAGCACTGAAGTTCTCATGGTATCACGCTCAGAAGCACTTCAAGGTCAGAAGACAAGAAGATGCTCTGCACTAAGCTGTTTGACTCTGATGACATTCAAACGTTGTTCACACAAACATCAGATCAGAAGCAAGTACTAGACTGGCAGTCTACGCTGACTGACAAAAGGAACGTTGAAAGCTATTAAAGGCAACGTCAGTAGACACATCGAAAACAAGGCTCGAGGTAGTTGACAAAAGAGTGAAACATTAAATGCAATGCTGTACGGATTACGCAAAGCATTAAATGCTCCCAACGGTCATCTTCTTAAGCGCCTATAAATATGAAGTTCTGATGAGAAGCAAGGTTACGACTTATGAATTCTGAATACAACACTTGCGCATTATACAGAAACGCTGTCAAATTCAAAAGCTCTCAAACTTCATCAAACTCACTACATTGTTGTTGTAATATCTTAGTGGGATTTAAGCTTAAACTTAAGAGAAAATCACAGTTGTGATAATAGCTTTATAAGAAGCATTGTAACTCTTAGAATTTGTTTACATTAAGTTGTAAGAACTAGAGTGATCAGGTTGTTGATCAGTATACTCTAGAAAGTCTTAGAAGGTATCTAAGAAGATTGTTCCTAGAGTGATCAAGTTGTGATCAGTATACTCTAGAAGACTTAGCAGTTGGCTAAGTGGAAAACCATTGTAATCTCGTGTGATTAGTGGATTAAATCCTCGGGTGAGGTAAATCACTCTAAGGGGGTGGACTGGAGTAGTTTAGTTAACAACGAACCAGGATAAAAATCATTGTGCAAATTGTTTTTATCTTACAAGTTTTAAAGCTACACTTATTCAACCCCCCCTTTCTAAGTGTTTTTCTATCCTTCATTATCTTCATATATGATCGTTATATTTAAATTTTCAAAAGATAAACCATAAGTATTTTGGATGTGCTGAATTAAGGATCTCAACCAAACGCATTTTCGACTTGCCTCATGTAATGCTAAAAGTTCTGCATGATTAGATGATGTTGCTGCTATGGTTTGTTTCACCGATCTCCATGAAATAGTTGTACCCTCACATGTAAACAAATAACCTTTTTGTGATCTACCATTATGAGGATCTGACAAGTAACTTGCATCTGCATAACCTGTTAATTCAAATCTGGATACTTTTGTATAGAACAAACTCATGTCTATTGTACCTCTAAGGTAACGAAGTATATGTTTGACTCCGTTCCAATGTCTTCGTGTATGTGAAGAACTGTATATTGCTAATAGATTTATAGCAAATGATATATCAGAACGTGTATAATTAGCAAGGTACATTAGTGCTCCAATTGCACTGAGATATGGTACTTCATGACCAAGCAATTCTTCTTCCTTTTCTTGAGGTCTGAAATGATCTTTCTCCATATCTAATATTCTAACAACCATTGGAGTAGAAAACGGGTGACATTTGTCCATATATAAACGTTTTAACATTTTTTTTATATAGCCTTCTTGATATACAAATATTCCTTTGTCCAAATGTTCAATTTGCAAACCTAGACATAATTTTGTCGTTCCTAAGTCCTTCATCTCAAACTCTTTCTTTTGGGAGCTCTTCAAGAGTTCCAATAATATTTATGTCATCCACATAGACAGCTATTATTGCAAATTCCTTTCCTAATCTTTTTATAAAAATACAAGGACAAATGAAGTTATTTGTATATCCTTCTCTAAGCAAATATTCACTGAGACGATTATACCACATTTGTCCGGATTGTTTCAGCCCATAGAGAGACTTGTTCAATCTTATGGAGTAGCGTTCTCGAGATTCAAAGTTGTGTGCATCTGGTATATTGAACCCTTCAGGGAGTTTCATGTAAATTTCACTATTAATTGAACCATATAAATAAGATGTCATTACATCCATCATGTTCAAATTAAGCCCTTCATGTGTTACAAGGATAATTAATTATCAAAAATCGATTGAATCCACTATAGGTGAATATGTTTTTATCAAAATCAATCTTAGGTCTTTGTGAAAATCATTGAGCAATAAATCAAACTTTATATCATTCTTATTTTTCTTTTTCACAAAAACTCATTTATATCCAATTAGTTTCACACTTTGAGGTGTTCGGACTACAGGTCCAAAAGTGAGTCACTTGTAAAGTGAGTTTAATTCTTCTTCAATTGAATATATTTATTTTGGCCAATTCTCACTTAGTCTACAATCTTTAATAGAATTTGACTCATAATCCTTGTTATCGTTGATCACTTTTAGTGCTATATTATATACAAAGACATTGTCAATATTGACTTTATTTGGTTATCTCAATTTCGGCTCCATTCCATTTCATCCATGACATGATTTATCAAGATCTCTTTATTTCATATATCAAGTACTTGATTTGTTCTTCTCGAACTTAAAATTAAATTAGGTCAAAGTGCTCTTAGCATTGTCATATCCTCACTTGGGTCATCTTTAGTTTCTTTTCTTAGTAGAAGACTTTTAACATTGGAACCGACTTTCATACCACGCTTCAGGCGCAGCAAGAAATCATTTGCAATATTATATTATCCAATAGGAGAATCCACTTTGAGTGGAGTATTATCAGCTGATAATTTATTTCATAAACTTTGCAAATGAATAATATTTTGAACTTTTGGTTATGTCATACCCCAAATTTGTCCTACCCTTTAATTTTTAACTGACTTATGCTTTTCATTTCATTTGCATCATCTGTCCATTAGGGCATTAACATAACACATGCATTCATTAATCAATAATTTGGCAAGGGATCAGAAGACCAAGAGAGTTGTTATATGTGTGGGTTCATTTCATTTGAGGTCCTCGTGGAACAAGAACCCCGATTAAGGCTTGTTTTGGTCTGTATCATCAGTGGAATTCTAGGGCTTTAGTGCCAAGAATTGGTTTTGTTTCCAGGTCTCGGTATTGGATTTCAATTAGTCCTCATCATCTCCGGCAACTTGGTTCATTTGGGATTTTACTAAGTATTGGATCATTTGATTATTTGAATTACAAGGCATTTACTTGGGTTTGTATGCGGGTGTCGGAGTTTATATGGTGTTTTGGTGAATCATTTCATCTTTGGAAGCCATTGGATAAAGCGTCAAACTTTGGTCAAAGTCAACCTCAAAAGGTTGACCAAGGTTGACTTACCAGCCAAATGTCTACCATAGGGTTTTGATAGTTTTCATCTCACCCTGTGGTTCACTCAAGTTTCCAAGTGGCATGTTAGAACAAGATCGAAAATGTCGAATGTTCAAGTTGAAAAGGGAAGGAAAGAGTGGATTTCAAAATTAATTGAAAAGGGTCAACATTCAAACAAAGTCAAATTAAGAATCATTACAGTTCCAAATCTCCACAAGGTCCATTTATTACATCACAAAAAGGGAGTTATTACAAACAGAATCTTGTTTTACAAACAGAACCTTGTAATAAACAAATTAAATAAATCTCCCAAAATTGACTATATTGTTGACTCAAATGTGATTGCTGCTGAGTCTGAGTTTTACCGCAGATTGATCGAAGAGTATTCCAAACAAGCCATACACAAGCCGAGTGAACAAGCCAATTCCGAGCTAACCTGCAAATCAACCGGCACATATCAGTTTCATACAAACACTAAAAATGCAAAGGAATTCAATCCATGGCAGTCCCATATGTGCATCGGTTCAGACCAAAATTGACAAGTGGTCGCAAGTCGCAACAGTTACCGGCATAACTCACAGACAAAGATGTAAACCAAAATCTGTCACAAGGCGGTCAAACATCTTCACATCTTAGACCAGTTCGAATGGCATTACATTAGTTCAAGAGCCCGATGCATATCTGCGAGGTCAGAGTTAACAAAATCAGGTTCATATACCATTTCCACAGTTACAGAACGTCAATAAAAAGATTCATACATATAAACAATGCACATTACATGCCACTCCAAATACAGTACACAACTTGCAGCTCCCACAAGTATCAGCCCTGCATCAAGCATTCATAATTTCAATTAAGTCTTGCATTTGTACAGTTCAGTAAAGAAAAGAAAATCAAACTCTCCTAAACCTATAACTAACTACCCTCAACTAATTTCTAACATTCCTAACTAACAGCTAATCCTAACCATGTAACTGAATCAACTAATTTCTATGCTTCCTGGACCACTCTCGCTCCACTTTCTTCTGAGCCTTCACTATGCTTCTTCACCATTGTTCACATATCTTCACCATTCTTTGATCCCTTCATTCATTCTCCATCACTTCATCCTCATCACTCTCCCATAACAGAAAACCTGTAAAGAACCAGAAATCAACACAAAAAAATCCGCAACAAACTTCAACCATTCAATTCAGGCTTCGATCTTCATCAACAAACCATCACTGAATTCACTGCAAATTCATCGAGAAATCAGCACCTTCATCATCTATCATCACCTTCGCATCGAATCAACAACACCACGCCTTCATCACCGCAATCGTAACAACCTTTATCATCAACAATCTTTCAATCTGCGACAACGATTCAAGGAAGAAACGAAGAAAAGAAGGAGAGAAGATCGCGAAAAGAGGAAGAAGAATATCGAATATGATTACCTGAAGGATTTGGTTTTCTATCTGTTCTCGTCGCGATTGAAGGCACGCCGAACAAGCTCCGTTAGTTTGTATTAGAAAACGCATTCGATTGAGAGTGAATCTGAGATGATGAACCATCGTTCTTGCGCGAGTTCTTTGGATGCCGTGTGAGAACGAATAGAGATGTGTGAGCTTGAGATTCTAAAGAGAACAGAGGCTAAACGAGAGATCGAGAGTCAGAGAGAACGAGAATCGGAGAGGAAAAGAGAGAGGACGTGACGTGTCGGTGGTGGCGGACGGCGAAATTTCACCGTCGAAGGAGGGCGTCAGCTGCCGTACGTTCGTTGACAGAGAGAAGGGGAAGAAGCTGCAACGTGAAATCTCAAAAGTGTAACCCTATTTCCTTTCCTGATTCAAGTTTTTTCATTAACATGTTTTTAATGTGATTAATTAGACTTAATTAGTGTTAATGATTAGGATTAATGGAAAACCTGAGTGGTAATCAGTATTACACAGAACTGAATTATTGATGGATCATCATGCTTTGGGCTAAAGAACACAATTACTACTTGCTCACCCCCATCGCTGAGCCCATTTTTTATACTTATAACTAATTTTAGTTCATTTTAAAATTACTAATGCACCCCATCCTTAGGCAGAATTGATTTTCGTTTTCAATTGTTTTGTTTCTCTAATTTTTGATCAATAAATCATTTTTCCATGAAATAAAAAATAAATAAAAATAGGTTTTAGATAGATATATGTGTGTATATATTTTTGGTATTTTTTGTAGATTTTTAGAAGTTAGTTTGTTATTTTTAATAAATCATTTACTTTGGTATGTTCATGTTTCTTTCGGTTTTGATAGATTTCGCAAAGTGATTTCGTTTAATACTTTAGGATCAGAATCTAATTGCCAATTTTTGTATGATTGCTGTAGACTAACCCATGATGTTGTGTATAAAAGATGAACTCCTAATTCTTTGTTTTGATTGGTATTTGGTTAGTGTTGTTTGACTCGATTAACATGCGTTCCTAATAGACAATTGTGACGTTTGCGCTCTCAAATTGAAATGTATTCATGCAATAATGTTGGTTCCTTTTTGTACATATAATTAGGGATGTTTAGAGGTCCTAAGACCTGGAATTGAAAATTTTAAATCATGTTTTCCCATTTTACTCGATTTTTCTCTCTCACATGTAAATAACTTGTTTTTGGTCGACGATTGCACCGTAACTTGTACAAATGACCCGTAATTTTGTGTGAAACTTCTTGGCATGATTTTGTGATTGTTTAGGCATCTAGTATAGGCTATTTGCTACTGACTTGTACCATTTGATTGCATGTTTCTAACTTCATTCACAATTTGAAACCGTTTAGCTAGTATTGACCTAGTGTTGTGTAGTTTTGGTTAGAGTTTTGTATTGTTTCATGCTAATTGACTAATATAGATTAACATAGGGTATTGGAACTAAATGAATGAGTTTGCTACTGACTTCAAGCTTAGACCATGTGTTCATTTGTTTTTGTTTTGAGTAACTGATGTTTGTCCGCTAATTGGTAAGTAGCGACGCATGCGATACTTTGACGACTTCTTGTGGATGTTTTTGTAGGGTACCGTGATGCTTTTGTATTTGATTTGGGACATTCAATCCCATGTGCTGCTACTGACTTGGGGCTTCTTTCTCTTGTTTCCATGCTTAGCCTCTCATTTCTTGCTTTGATGTTGCTTACTCCTTACTATTGCTTGCCATGTTCCCTTAGACTCTTCCTTCTTTGATAAGAGGAATTGAGATAGGATAGTTATCCTCGACCTTAGGGCCATTTGTAGATTAAAATAACATAGATTAGAATGTTAGATCTAGTTCCCTTTTGCATTCTTTTTTCTTTTTCAACTCTTTAAAACATTAATAAAAGGAAGATGCGAATCACATTAAGCAAGTGATAGAGAAATGAGTGGGATTCATTCCCTAATCTATTTCTCAATCACTTAGTGGCATAGAAACGAGTGGGATTCATTCCCTAATCTGTTTCTCGGTCACTACTTAATGGGAGAGAAACGAGTGGGATTCATTCCCTAATCTGTTTCTCAAACATTAATTAATGGGAGAGAAACGAGTGAGATTCATTCTCTAATCTGCTTCTCAAACATTACATAATGGGATGGAAGTGAGTAGGATTCATTCTTTAATCTGCTTCTCGATCATTATACATTTTATGTGATTCGGATCGCAAAGTAAACTCCCTTAAAAAACACACAAACAAAAACGCTTTAAAACACCTAACAATGGTTCAGACTAAAGCAAAGTAGAGAAAGTGGTGAGTGGCCCGGTATTGGGTACTGTTCATCACTCATCTACCCTAAAAGACACAAATCAATCTCTTTCTTCTTCCTAAGGGCACCGTTATCTCCGCTCCATTGCATCCTAGGCGATCCCTTATGCAAGAGCGCGAGCGTTGACTCCGCCCAATTAAAAAACACAAAAACAAACAGAAAATCTTTAGCCGAGCTACGGTAACTCTGATTCCTGAAAAGGATACGTAGGCAGCGGGGTAGGGCCCGTGCGAGTACAACTCTTTATTTTCCCTACATTTTGCATTCATTTCGCATTTAGACATAGACATAGTTATACACCCTTTAGATAGAAACAAACATAGGTGGATACCATCGAGTACGATGGGCGTGAGGGGTGCTAATACCTTCCCCTTGCGTAACCGAATCCCGTACCTAGATTCTCTGGTCGTAAGACCCTGTTCCTTCCTTTGTTAGGTTTTCTGATATTCCTTTCCCTTATGGGATAAATATATTAGTGGCGACTCTGTTCATTTTTTCGCGAGCGTGCGACAGCTGGCGACTCTGCTGGGGATGTTGCTAGACCTGTTGCTGGTCCATCCATAACGAGTCGATCCTAGCCTGCGTTTGTTTGTTTATTTACTGGGTGTTTATTTGTTTTTATGTCTATACCTTGTATATATGTTTGCATGTTTATTTTTCTGCTTGCATATCATGTTTATTTCTGTTTGCACATCATGCATATGGATTATATTCTGTGTTCCTTGGGGTCTTCTGTTCTATTTTGCAGGTTGGGTGGGATGTTCTATGAGGTAAAAGGCCCAATACCCAGGCCATGAGTGATACCTTAGGAACTAGGAATAGAGTGGCCATGACGGACAGAAGACGTATGTCTGATTGATCCGATCATGTATCCACGGACAGAGCTTGGTTGAAAGAGGCAATATCGTATGATTACGCCTACTTTCAATCCTCTGTTGGCTTTTTTGACCTACCCTGACCTAGATTCACCTGTGAGTGGGGAGGGATATACATGACAGGTACTGTTGGTGACTATTGGTCTTCCTGGTATTCAAAAAGGTGTCGGACCTTTGATTCTGTGATATTTGACCTGTATCAGTTATTCAGAGGATTGTACAGTGGTTACTAAGATTATATGGACCGAGGATCCCATGCTTTTGCATTGCATAACATCATTGCTTTGTCCACTCCATTTATGAAAGATCCTAAAGTCTATTTCCAAAAAAAGAGAGAAAAGAAAAGAAAAGAAAAGATATGTAAAAGAAAAGGAAATAGAAAAGCAAAAAAGAAAAGAAAAGATACTCTATACAAAAAAAGGAAGCTTTAATTCCAAAAAAAATAAGAATGAAAGTGTCTGAAAAGACTTTAGGATCTCTCATAAATGAAACATGCATTCATACTATCATGCATTTCATGGTTCTTTCAAAGACTTATGGGGCCATTTCCATCCAGATTTCAAGATCAACAACAGATTTGACTTCTCACTGCCACAACTCCAAGATCAACTATGGAACAACTCCGTGAGGAAATGGATGAGATGAAGGAACAAATGGGTCATCTTATGTTGGAGATGCGAGACTTGGTCCGTAATCAGGATGCACTAAAAGAGGTGAATAGTCAGTTGAAGACTCAATTGAGCTTGGTCATGGAAGTTCTGAAGACGGTATTAAGGAAGGAAGGTGATGTTGTTCCTGCTGCTGCGACAGAAGTTGTTGATTCCTTCTTCCCAATAGGATTCCTTTCCACTCATGGAATGCCTCAGGGAGCTCTCCCTCAATTTAAGTGCCATTACCTCCACATCAATCTGTTCATGTCCCTAGAATGAATCAAGGGGGTCAAATGTGTGGGAAAAAGCCTAAGATACCTCAGAGGCTTCTCAATCCGATCCCGATACCTTATGCTCAGTTACTTCCTTGCCTGCTGGAACTTCAGTTGATTGAGCTACGAGAATTGGCTACGCCTAAAAAGCTTCCCCCCAGCTTTGATGCCAATGCTCGATGTGAGTTCCATTCTGGGACACCTGGTCATGATATTGAGAATTGTAGGGCGCTGAAGCAGCAAATTCAAGATCTCATTGATTCAAAAGTGATTTTGTTCACCCCCGAGGGTATGTTTGTTCGAGGAAATGGGGTTCCAACTGCGGTGGAAGAAAAGGTTGATTCATACTTCTATGTCAGATCTACTTCAAATCAGAAGCATAATGCACCATCTTGGGTTCCAGGTTTCCCACCTCATCAGTCTCCATTTGTTTCTCAGCCAAATCAAAAGAGGAAGACACCTGAACAGAATGGGTACTGGAATCATTGCCATCAGCAGGGTCCACAAATGCCAAGGAGACCACCAAGAAGGATTGACCCAATTCCTATGACCTATAGTCAGCTCCTTTCTCATTTGCTCAAGGATTCTTTGGTCCAACTAAGGGAGTTTAAGCCCCCTCCAATACCAATTCCTCAAGGATATGACTTAAATGCAAGGTGTGAGTACCATTCTGGGACATCTGGACATTCAACTGAGGATTGTAATATTTTGAAACACAAAGTCCAAGATCTCATTAACTCCAAAGTAATATCATTCACTCCAAATGGCCTGCGCATAAAACGTAGAGTTCATGCATAAGTGAATGCCCAAAACAAAAAAAAAGAAGAATAAGCCCAAATGGAGTCAAGGCTCCTCAACATTGGCAATCATCATTTCATTTCCGTATTTTGTTGAAGACTACTTCCTTGTCTGAGTTGGTTGGTATGATAATAATAAAAGCACCACAAATTCTCGAGCAACTTCGTCATAATCTTTTCCAAAAAAAAAAATAAATAAATAAATCAAGAATGTTTTGTAGAAGCATCTCTCATTCTCAAGGTTCTTATGCTCAGCTGTATCCGCGGAGGTTGGTGTTGCAGTTGGTGTTTGAGTTCTCTTTGCAACAAATAGCTGCTCTAAGTTTGGTGACTACGCAAGGTTCCTCCATGGCAAATACTTCTTCAATGAATATGCTTGGGGCTCCCGCACGAGGGATAAGCAAGACGTACTCTTATCTTGAGCATTGCGCCATTTGCATTGCTCGAATCCCTAAAAGCATCACAAATTCCTATATGAATCCGTCAGAATCTTCTTTTGTGTGATAATCAAGAGTGTTCTTCACAATGATCCTCATTCTCAAGGTTCTACTTCGGATATCAGTTGCCTTTTCTCAGGATCTCCTTCTCAGTGGCTTTGCTAGTTAACAAAGACAAGAAAAATATGAGAAACAAATTGATGTGATTGCCTTGTGCTCATTCGTTTCCTTGTTTGTTGGAATCACAATTGGTTAAGATTCTAGTATTGGGTCTTCTTCACCATAAGTGGCTCTCTTGAGTTGATGATCATACAAGATTCTTCCCATTTATGATGGCGATTACTACTCTAACAACTATGCTTGGGGCTCCCGCACGAGGGATAAGCAAGACGTACTCTTATCTTGAGCATTGCACCACCCGCGTTGCTCGAATCCCTAAAGCAAGGCAAAAGTTTACGACTCATAGGTGACTTCGTTGGAGTTCTCTTTTGGAGTAATCTAAAGTATTCGGAAGGAACTGCAGAAAGTATTCAAGCTCAACAAGTCCAAACGGAGTCAAGTCTCCTCAACAACGACACCCATTTAGTTTCTTACTGCATTCTCATTGTAATTTTTCATTTGTGTGTTTAAGCATCAATAGCATGTAAAAACTTGTTAATTTCTGAATGAAAATCATAATACATTTTCTATGTTTGTCTTGAAGTAATCCATTCGTTATCACTCATAAAATGTTTTGGCATTACGATACCAACTTTACTAATTGCTTGCTTATGCAAAAAGCTGAGGGAGAATGATGAAAGATAAAAATGAAAAATCTCTAATCATGTGTTTTCAAATAAAAACCCTACTGAGGATGTACAGGCATTGTTTCAAATCCCCAAACACCGGAGATATAAGGGAGATAGACCCTCGATAACCCCCTTTGAGCCTTGAAGTAGGAGTTTCTTTTCTAATCACAAAAACCCTTATTTTAACCTTGGGGCAGGGTAGTGTTCATTTAACTTGATCGAGCTTTCAAAACTCACCAAAAGGGTATGCATCTAAGGATACAACAATGGTTATCCTTCAAAAGGTTGAGGAATGTCAAGGCCGCAATGATTATCCTTATCCCATCAAGAGGGCAAAAGAGGACGATGCCTCAATGGTTATCCCTCATCAATCAGAGAATGAGACAGTCACAATATTTCAAACAAATCGAGAGCAACGCAAGATCACACGACTTGTTCAAAAAGTGAATAAAAAAAAGAAAGCCCGCTAAGTCGAAAACTTGAAATAAGGGACTTAGGCAAAAGTTAGGGCATCCCGCTGGACTCCAAAATAAAATTCAAGAGAATTTGTCCAGGCAAAAGTTAGGGAAAGCAGAAGCGAAAAACAAGAATTACAAAATAAAAATCCTCATCAAAGGAACAAAGTCGTGTGATGATCAATCGGAAGAATAGGAAAGTGAGTGACTGCCATGTCCGAAAAACCTCATTGATTCCTCAACCATCCCAAATTCCTTGTGAGGAATGAACACTCATGTCGAGTTAATGGAACCTAGGAATGGAGAACATCACGAAGGGGGTGGGTACCAGATAATTTTGAGCCTAAAATCCTTTGTTTTCTGAAAACCGTGAACCTGGCCAAGTTACAACCCTCAAAAGTCCTAATTGAAGTAGGGTTTATTTTGAAAGCGCACTCCGATTAGATAGCGTTTAACTGACTCCTAATGAAGCGAGACTCATATCCATGTTGGTATCGTACGTTTGCTTTATCTTCCATATGCAAAAATCGAGGTTGTGTCAACTAGTGATTCGGTCACAAGAGGTCGCAACCTCATTTCACAAAAAAAAAGTTTTACAACTTCAAGACTAACATAGGCTTTGCATTAGAATTATCATTCTTAGAATTAACATTCTTTTGCATGCAAAATATGTGCTTAACATCAAGTAAATTTTCAAGGATGAGAATCAGTGAGTAACTTGATCATGTCAAGGTACAAGAAACTTGAGAACTCCGAGGAGTAAAAGCTAATCACCTCAAACATGGACCATCGAGGGGCAGGTTCTCTAAAGAAATTCGTTGGGCATGAACAGTTGATGCGTTTTTTGATTACTCTGTGGGGAAGAGTTTGAAGACTCTGTTGAGCGTGGTAAAGTTGTTTCCATGTTTTGTTTGACTTCAAAACAAAGAAAGCTTGGGGATTCTAGTAATATGTACCTAATCAGGGGCAATTAAGTCGAGGTGACCTCTCAAATTCAGCATGTCTGGGGCAATCATGTCGATAAATCTCTTCAAGCTTTGATCAATCTGGGGCAGTCATGTCGAGGAATCTCTCTTGAATTCAACCAATCTGGGGCAATTACGTCGAGATTCGACAAATCTCTCCAAGGATTCTATAGTGCAAATTCCTTCATGGGTCGTGAAGCTTGGGGCACAATCTCTTGGGTTATTTTGTTCTCTCCCCAATCATAGGAGTTTATTTCTCCTGGAAACTAGGTCTCTCCCAAGCGTAGGAGTTTATTTCTCCCGAGAGTTTGTTCCATTCCTCAAGCACAGGAGTTTATTTCTCCTAGGAGTTGTCCTACTTCCCTAACCAAGGCTCGTTACCTGGATTTCTCATCCCTAACATGGTGAATCGAGGGAATCTCCTCAAGCTGAAAATCCTCCAAGCAGTGGCACATGGTGAGAAGTCAGAAATTATTCTTCAAGTCAAAGAAGGTGCATCTTACAAATCAAAGTCCAATATCTATTGGCACCTCCACATGGTCCTTAACACTAAGGGGATTCTCCCTGGTGTTTACCTCACTAATGCCTTTATTTGGCACTCTGCATATAGTATTCACTGCATATAACATTGCATCCTCAAAAGCGTAGCATATCCATCAAAATGGAGCATTACGCCATAGAAAAATTCAAACATGCATACAAAGCATAAGCCAGATAATACAAATCAACACTCAATCAAGACGACGACACATCCTCACACAAAAGGTTGTCCTTACAAATTCCGATTGATATCTGCTACCACATTTCAAATCTTTTCCAACCTCGGTGCCGATGCGAGGTATCTTCAATCTCTGATGAGTGTCTGACACAATGTCTTCTTTTGTCCCTTGATGTCGAGTCGATGTTGAGTCTTAGATCACCACGAGATCTTATTCCTTCCAGTCCCGATGTTGAGTCTTAGATCGCCACGAGATCTTATTCCTTCCAGTCCTGATGTTGAGTCATAGATCGCCACGAGGTCTTATTCCTTTCCAAAGTGTGGAGAATCGCACGAGATTTTCTTTCGATGTTGAGTCATAAGATCGCCACAAGATCTTATTCCCTTTCTTCTGTTGACGAGTTGATCGCCACGAGATCTTCTTTCGATGTTGAGTCATAAGATCGCCACGAGATCTTATTCCCTTTCTTCTGTTGACGAGTTGATCGCCACGAGATCTTCTTTCGATGTTGAGTCATAAGATCGCCACGAGATCTTATTCCCTTTTCTTCTGTTGACGAGTTGATCGCCACGAGATCTTCTTTCGATGTTGAGTCATAGGATCGCCACGAGATCTTATTCCCTTTTCTTCTGTTGACGAGTTGATCGCCACGAGATCTTCTTTCGATGTTGAGTCATAGGATCGCCACGAGATCTTATTCCCTTTTCTTCTATTGACGAGTTGATCGCCACGAGATCTTCTTTCGATGTTGAGTCATAAGATCGCCACAAGATCTTATTCCCTTTCTTCTATTGACGAGTTGATCGCCACGAGATCTTCTTTCGATGTTGAGTCATAGATCGTCACGAGATCTTGTTCCTTTCAGTCCTGACGTTGAGTCGTAAATCGCACGAGGTCTTTTTCTTTCGATCATTGTTTCATACGACCATTCTCTTTGAAAACCCCGTGTCGGCACCGCTACCACGTTATAAGCTATCTCCATTCAAACCCATTACCCACTGTAAATATTTCCATCAGAAAAAACAAAATTTCTCTTTCCCCAACAGATATCAAAACAAAAAGAAAAAATAAGAATAACACTTACACCATCTTTTCAGGACAAATTTCAGGTCTTGATATTTATTCTTCTTCTACCTCGAATGTTCGAAAGGCTAACGCCAATCTCACCTTCAGGTTTAAGATGATTAAATAGGGGCAGCTGTCATACCCCAAATTTGTCCTACCCTTTAATTTTTAACTGACTTATGCTTTTCATTTCATTTGCATCATCTGTCCATTAGGGCATTAACATAACACATGCATTCATTAATCAATAATTTGGCAAGGGATCAGAAGACCAAGAGAGTTGTTATATGTGTGGGTTCATTTCATTTGAGGTCCTCGTGGAACAAGAACCCCGATTAGGGCTTGTTTTGGTCTGTATCATCAGTGGAATTCTAGGGCTTTAGTGCCAAGAATTGGTTTTGTTTCCAGGTCTCGGTATTGGATTTCAATTAGTCCTCATCATCTCCGGCAACTTGGTTCATTTGGGATTTTACTAAGTATTGGATCATTTGATTATTTGAATTACAAGGCATTTACTTGGGTTTGTATGCGGGTGTCGGAGTTTATATGGTGTTTTGGTGAATCATTTCATCTTTGGAAGCCATTGGATAAAGCGTCAAACTTTGGTCAAAGTCAACCTCAAAAGGTTGACCAAGGTTGACTTACCAGCCAAATGTCTACCATAGGGTTTTGATAGTTTTCATCTCACCCTGTGGTTCACTCAAGTTTCCAAGTGGCATGTTAGAACAAGATCGAAAATGTCGAATGTTCAAGTTGAAAAGGGAAGGAAAGAGTGGATTTCAAAATTAATTGAAAAGGGTCAACATTCAAACAAAGTCAAATTAAGAATCATTACAGTTCCAAATCTCCACAAGGTCCATTTATTACATCACAAAAAGGGAGTTATTACAAACAGAATCTTGTTTTACAAACAGAACCTTGTAATAAACAAATTAAATAAATCTCCCAAAATTGACTATATTGTTGACTCAAATGTGATTGCTGCTGAGTCTGAGTTTTACCGCAGATTGATCGAAGAGTATTCCAAACTAGCCATACACAAGCCGAGTGAACAAGCCAATTCCGAGCTAACCTGCAAATCAACCGGAACATATCAGTTTCATACATACACTAAAAATGCAAAGGAATTCAATCCATGGCAGTCCCATATGTGCATCGGTTCAGACCAAAATTGACAAGTGGTCGCAAGTTGCAACAGTTACCGGCATAACTCACAGACAAAGATGTAAACCAAAATCTGTCACAAGGCGGTCAAACATCTTCACATCTTAGACCAGTTCGAATGGCATTACATTAGTTCAAGAGCCCGATGCATATCTGCGAGGTCAGAGTTAACAAAATCAGGTTCATATACCATTTCCACAGTTACAGAACGTCAATAAAAAGATACATACATATAAACAATGCACATTACATGCCACTCCAAATACAGTACACAACTTGCAGCTCCCACAAGTATCAGCCCTGCATCAAGCATTCATAATTTCAATTAAGTCTTGCATTTGTACAGTTCAGTAAAGAAAAGAAAATCAAACTCTCCTAAACCTATAACTAACTACCCTCAACTAATTTCTAACATTCCTAACTAACAGCTAATCCTAACCATGTAACTGAATCAACAGAGCTATAACAGAAAGATATAACTGAAAAATGAGGAGAGAACGAACCTTCACCTCTATGCTTCCTGGACCACTCTCGCTCCACTTTCTTCTGAGCCTTCACTATGCTTCTTCACCATTATTCACATATCTTCACCATTCTTTGATCCCTTCATTCATTCTCCATCACTTCATCCTCATCACTCTCCCATAACAGAAACCTGTAAAGAACCAGAAATCAACACAAAAAAATCCGCAACAAACTTCAACCATTCAATTCAGGCTTCGATCTTCATCAACAAACCATCACTGAATTCACTGCAAATTCATCGAGAACTCAGCACCTTCATCATCTATCATCACCTTCGCATCGAATCAACAACACCACGCCTTCATCACCGCAATCGTAACAACCTTTATCATCAACAATCTTTCAATCTGCGACAACGATTCAAGGAAGAAACGAAGAAAAGAAGGAGAGAAGATCGCGAAAAGAGGAAGAAGAATATCGAATATGATTACCTGAAGGATTTGGTTTTCTATCTGTTCTCGTCGCGATTGAAGGCACGCCGAACAAGCTCCGTTAGTTTGTATTAGAAAACGCATTCGATTGAGAGTGAATCTGAGATGATGAACCGTCGTTCTTGCGCGAGTTCTTTGGATGCCGTGTGAGAACGAATAGAGATGTGTGAGCTTGAGATTCTAAAGAGAACAGAGGCTAAACGAGAGATCGAGAGTCAGAGAGAACGAGAATCGGAGAGGAAAAGAGAGAGGACGTGACGTGTCGGTGGTGGCGGACGGCGAAATTTCACCGTCGAAGGAGGGCGTCAGCTGCCGTACGTTCGTTGACAGAGAGAAGGGGAAGAAGCTGCAACGTGAAAGCTCAAAAGTGTAACCCTATTTCCTTTCCTGATTCAAGTTTTTTCATTAACATGTTTTTAATGTGATTAATTAGACTTAATTAGTGTTAATGATTAGGATTAATGGAAAACCTGAGTGGTAATCAGTATTACACAGAACTGAATTATTGATGGATCATCATGCTTTGGGCTAAAGAACACAATTACTACTTGCTCACCCCCATCGCTGAGCCCATTTTTTATACTTATAACTAATTTTAGTTCATTTTAAAATTACTAATGCACCCCATCCTTAGGCAGAATTGATTTTCGTTTTCAATTGTTTTGTTTCTCTAATTTTTGATCAATAAATCATTTTTCCATGAAATAAAAAATAAATAAAAATAGGTTTTAGATAGATATATGTGTGTATATATTTTTGGTATTTTTTGTATATTTTTAGAAGTTAGTTTGTTATTTTTAATAAATCATTTACTTTGGTATGTTCATGTTTCTTTCGGTTTTGATAGATTTCGCAAAGTGATTTCGTTTAATACTTTAGGATCAGAATCTAATTGCCAATTTTTGTATGATTGCTGTATACTAACCCATGATGCTGTGTATAAAAGATGAACTCCTAATTCTTTGTTTTGATTGGTATTTGGTTAGTGTTGTTTGACTCGATTAACATGCGTTCCTAATAGACAATTGTGACGTTTGCGCTCTCAAATTGAAATGTATTCATGCAATAATGTTGGTTCCTTTTTGTACATATAATTAGGGATGTTTAGAGGTCCTAAGACCTGGAATTGAAAATTTTAAATCATGTTTTCCCATTTTACTCGATTTTTCTCTCTCACATGTAAATAACTTGTTTTTGGTCGACGATTGCACCGTAACTTGTACAAATGACCCGTAATTTTGTGTGAAACTTCTTGGCATGATTTTGTGATTGTTTAGGCATCTAGTATAGGCTATTTGCTACTGACTTGTACCATTTGATTGCATGTTTCTAACTTCATTCACAATTTGAAACCGTTTAGCTAGTATTGACCTAGTGTTGTCTAGTTTTGGTTAGAGTTTTGTATTGTTTCATGCTAATTGACTAATATAGATTAACATAGGGTATTGGAACTAAATGAATGAGTTTGCTACTGACTTCAAGCTTAGACCATGTGTTCATTTGTTTTTGTTTTGAGTAACTGATGTTTGTCCGCTAATTGGTAAGTAGCGACGCATGCGATACTTTGACGACTTCTTGTGGATGTTTTTGTAGGGTACCGTGATGCTTTTGTATTTGATTTGGGACATTCAATCCCATGTGCTGCTACTGACTTGGGGCTTCTTTCTCTTGTTTCCATGCTTAGCCTCTCATTTCTTGCTTTGATGTTGCTTACTCCTTACTATTGCTTGCCATGTTCCCTTAGACTCTTCCTTCTTTGATAAGAGGAATTGAGATAGGATAGTTATCCTCGACCTTAGGGCCATTTGTAGATTAAAATAACATAGATTAGAATGTTAGATCTAGTTCCCTTTTGCATTATTTTTTCTTTTTCAACTCTTTAAAACATTAATAAAAGGAAGATGCGAATCACATTAAGCAAGTGATAGAGAAATGAGTGGGATTCATTCCCTAATCTATTTCTCAATCACTTAGTGGCATAGAAACGAGTGGGATTCATTCCCTAATCTGTTTCTCGGTCACTACTTAATGGGAGAGAAACGAGTGGGATTCATTCCCTAATCTGTTTCTCAAACATTAATTAATGGGAGAGAAACGAGTGAGATTCATTCTCTAATCTGCTTCTCAAACATTACATAATGGGATGGAAGTGAGTAGGATTCATTCTTTAATCTGCTTCTCGATCATTATACATTTTATGTGATTCGGATCGCAAAGTAAACTCCCTTAAAAAACACACAAACAAAAACGCTTTAAAACACCTAACAATGGTTCAGACTAAAGCAAAGTAGAGAAAGTGGTGAGTGGCCCGGTATTGGGTACTGTTCATCACTCATCTACCCTAAAAGACACAAACCAATCTCTTTCTTCTTCCTAAGGGCACCGTTATCTCCGCTCCATTGCATCCTAGGCGATCCCTTATGCAAGAGCGCGAGCGTTGACTCCACCCAATTAAAAAACACAAAAACAAACAGAAAATCTTTAGCCGAGCTACGGTAACTCTGATTCCTGAAAAGGATACGTAGGCAGCGGGGTAGGGCCCGTGCGAGTACAACTCTTTATTTTCCCTACATTTTGCATTCATTTCGCATTTAGACATAGACATAGTTATACACCCTTTAGATAGAAACAAACATAGGTGGATACCATCGAGTACGATGGGCGTGAGGGGTGCTAATACCTTCCCCTTGCGTAACCGACTCCCGTACCTAGATTCTCTGGTCGTAAGACCCTGTTCCTTCCTTTGTTAGGTTTTCTGATATTCCTTTCCCTTATGGGATAAATATATTAGTGGCGACTCTGTTCATTTTTTCGCGAGCGTGCGACAGGTTCATATTGATTTGTACGAGGATCAAGACAACAATTTATTTTAAATTGTTCATTTGAACTTCTTGTTCATGATTTCAGCTGTTCATTTGAACTTCTTGTTCATGATTTCAGATGTTCATTTGAACTTCTTGTTCATGATTTCAGCTGCTTATTCTCTCCCCCTAATATTGGAAAAATTAATTTATCAAGTGATAATCAGTCTACTGGGCTGCAATCAAGTATTTGTTTATTTTCTCAAATTATATCCTCAAAATTGAGATTCATATTAATTATATTTTTCCAATATTCTTTCATGACTCATCTTAATGTATTATATTAGAGCAATTGGAATATACACAACACATCCAAATGTTCACTTAGATGAGAAGTATAAGAATAAATTAGCCAGGACTAAGATATAATATCTTGTTGGCTAATGCGAATAAATATCTTAATATCATACTTTGGGTGTTTCAAATATATAATTTAGAATTGTTGATCTCATAAGTATCAACCATATAATTAACTTTAGACGTCTAAAGAATGGATCTTCGGGTCCATTTTCTTTTTATGAACATATATTACATGATATTCAATATCAATTTTAATAATATATGTGATACTTATACATGAATTTCTAAAAAATTCAGAAAACAAGATCTTAGTTTAATTAGTTGAGAAAATAATTTCACAAACTTCGGGTTATGAGTAGAGACATATGCATGATATTTTAGTCGATGCAACAATTAATGTCATAAAAACGCAATTTCTCAAATTTTTTATTTTCCTTTAGAAACACACAAAAATTGACTGGATTGAAGAAACTTCTGGTTCTTCAATACAAATTATTCGCATCATATTATATCCGAGATGACCCAACCGGTTTTACCAACGATACATTTAAGTGTAATTTGTAAACTACTGGTTTACAATGACATGTGCTTCAATTGTACTAATATAAGTGTAGTACAAGCCCGAGGAAAAAGCCTAGCTTTTCTATTATACATTTTATGTCCAAATTTATTTGTGTAATACAAATATATTCAATACCTCCAATATAATTCATGTGAATTATCTATGATGAAAATATTGGCAAGACATAAAGAGAACACACAAAAAGAAAATATAAAAGATTAAAGTTCATTCGAATCTCGACTCTATCAAAATATGAGCTTACTTTCTTGTTCCTTTAAGATGGACTAACAAATGTCATCCATACACTATACTTGTAAAAAGAAAAGAATAGTATAATTAAGATATATATATGAGAAATCTAAGCACTATTGTAACAACTTTAAAATATGTAGCAATTTTAGACTATTGATATATTCTTTAATAGATTGCAATTTTTTAATTCTCTTGTTAAAATATCAATATTTAGAAATAATGTGAATAAAGAAATTGTATCCGCAAACATTGATCATCCTAATAATATCTCATAATTTAACACTTTAATCATATGCATGCATATGAACATATTATCATATAATTATCAAAATCATACAAAATCATACCACTAAAATTATATATATATATATATATATATATATATATATATATATATATATATATATATAAGATAATTTATACTCTAACAAATTTAATAAGTTTTTAACATAGCCAAATGCTAGAAAATTACAATAATCCAAAAATATAGTTATCCTTCTGGGATGTGTTAGAGTCACTCATGTCATTCTTCTGGAATGACAAATATTTTATGAGTATATTACAATTTTTTTTACATCAAAACACACAAATTTCTTTGTGAAATCCTTTTGAGATACTTCACTATCATTGATCCAATCTATCTAGAATTCGATAATATAGGTGATGCAATCATTTTTCAAATTTTTAACATAACAGATGCAATCCTTCTGGGATATGTTATTAGTATAGATGCAATCTTTCTGGGATTCATTAATATCATGATGAAGTTCTTCTAATATTATAGATACAACAATTTAAGGTGTGAGCAATCCTTATTTTAAAACTTTAACTCTTCGGAAATTATATATCACAAATGATCTTCGTAGTGATAAAAAGAAACAATTATTTGCATAATCCTTCTAGGAAGCTAAAAAAACCCTTCAAAGTCATGTCACAAATGTTCACGTCGATTAAACTTTCAGTAACCTGACACAAATTTAACTACACTTCCACGGGTGAATGTTAGTGCAAAAACTGACCAAAATTCGTTCAGACAATTTTTAAAGGCAAGTTCTACTAGTGGATGTATAGTAAAAAAAATTGACCAAAATTCCTTCAGACAAATTTGAAGCCAATTTCCACTTTTGTCTATGGGTACTTTTATCCTCTTTAACTTTGTCATATTGGAACAACACCCATGACAATTATTGTTCATAATTTCCAACAACTATCATTTATTTTCATAACATTAGAAATTTGGACATGTATATACTTTTCAAGTAATGTTGACTCTAACAAAAAAAAAATCTTAACTTTTTCTATGAGAAACAAAAAAAAATCTGGTCCATCTTAAACGAAAATAGTAAATACAGCATTACAATTTCTTCAGGAATTATACAATGTTATTTCGCTATCCTTCAGGGATGCTTTGCTTTTGTTACAAACAATGACCTAAAAATTATAACCATCCTTCTGGGATGTAAAAAGTCATTTCATCCTTTGACGCAATCAAACTTATTTGTGCACTATCCATCACAATCGGAATCATTGTAAAACAACACATGTTATCCATAACTTTAACAACATCAACCCATCTTACATTGAGTTACTACCTGAGATTTTTTTTATATTGTTCTTAAACATACATCAACTCTATGACAAATAAAGTTACAATAAAATTACATAATCTTAAACATAAATTTATAATAAATTTATTGAACAAAAAAATTACAATAGAATTGCAGAATTTTAAATGTTCTAATATGATTATATTTATCGAATATCAAAAATATAATAAAATAATCTCCTCAAAATCATATTTGAGAGTAGAGGTGTCAATTTAAGGGGCCAATTAATTTGGGCCCTAGCCCTTATAATAAGAGGGCCTAAAATAATTTTAAAATAGTAAGCCCTCAAATACATAGGGCCCAATGTTAGAAGGGCCCAAAATTTTAAAGAGGGCTATAAGGCCCCAAATAAAATAAAAAACTTAATTTTTAAATAGAATAGAATCAAAAACTCAAAAAATAAATCACTTTTAAATATAAAAAATTAAAAATATGTTTAAAATTTTCAAAAAAACAAACAACTTGTTAAATTAGTTTTTTTTTAAAATTGAAAAAAAATAAATTAAAACTTCTGTTAAAAAATTCTAAAAAAAAAAAAAAAAAAGTTGTTCCAACAAAAAATTTCAAAAATAAAAAATATATATTGAGTATATAAAAAACAAACTATATATATATATATATATATATATATATATATATATATATATATATATATATATTTTGAATAGGACTTTATATTTTTTTCTTCACATAAGCAAGCATATTATGTATCTCAATTCAAAAATTATACAATTCTAGAATATTAACAGCAAGTCAAAGATTATACAATTCTAGAATATTAACAGCAAGTCAAAGATTATACTATTAACTAATTGCAATCATGGCAATAGATGGATTTGGAAACCTTGAATGAATCTCGTTAATTTCTTCAATGACTTCAGATGTGAGCTTGATCTTACATGCATTTAGAACCTTCCGGAGCTGCCATGACAACACTAGCAACAAGAGGGTGTCGCAAAATAAAAGCTGCTCAAAACACAAAGAACAACAACAAAGAAAATAAGGATAAAATAAAACAGGAAATCTGATAGACATAATGTAGAAAAACCATTGACCATAATGTAGAAAAACCATAGACATAATGATAGACAACAATGATTGCATACACAATGGAATTGTATGAAAATAAAAAGCTTAGCAACGCATGACATTATCATTCAAACAAGGCTATATAAATTCTTCAGTTGAAAAAAAATGAACAATGCTAACTATAAATGGTCACAACTTACAATAAAGAAACCCATTTCTAATTTGGTAGCAGTTCTTAAAATCACTTTACAATGGGACTAATAGATTTCAATCTACCAGCAAAATGATAGTATTTGGAAAGAACATCAAGGAGCTTTAAAGTGCCTTTGAACTGAATGCGGATGAATGTACTTAATCTATCATGTACCCTTATGATAAAACCACTAAATAAAAGCTCTTAGCAACAAGCTCAACTTGGGATATTATGCTAATGCTAATTATATATTGATGCAGTCAGTATATGATATCAATTAGGGAAATGTTCTCTCCTTAGCGCGATAGCCTTATGCTCATTGTCATTCAATGAATTACTCATGCATTTGTCGTTATTATTGTTGTGTTGGTTTATTGGTTATGAAGTTTTTTTGGTATTGAAATTTACAGTGAAGACTTTGCTATATGTGAAACAGCTACAATTGTCAATTATGAATGGAGTTAAGAGTAAGATTCTAGCAGTTGCAATACACAACTATATCCAATACCACTGCCCAAATATCACAAAACCATTCAACTAGTTCAACACTCTTAAAAAATATCATTACTTAATCAAATAACAATAACTTGCTAAGAAGCAGATTCAAATAATAAAAATCAAACATGTATAAAGTTATTGAAGCATTTTCACAAACAGCTTGTGAATGCACATCTTAAGCAATATTATATGTATAAAAGATGACCCATGTGAATTCAAATAAGATGAAAAAGAGCCCATTTACAATCCTATTGATTCATTCCTATAACATAAAGATTTAACATCAAATGAGATGAAAAATGAAAGTTGATTTTAGAAAAACTAGAGATTAAAGAGAAATGGATAGAGAAGAATACCTTTATTTTGTAATGGAAAAAATTCGATGGCGGCGCAATAGGTTGACGGTGGCTATGACGGTGGCGATGAAGATGAAGCTTCGGTGAAGATGAAGCTTTGCTGAACAGAAAAGAGTTTTCGTGCTATTGGGAAATGAAGTTTTGTGAATTTTTGGAATAAAGTAAGGCCCCTTCAATGGGGCCATAAAAAAATGTATTATGTGAAGGGCCTAAAATATTAGGGCCCAAAATAAATCTCAATAATTAAGGGCTCATTATAATAGGGCCTTAATGGGGTTAAATAAATAGGGCTTTTAATTATAGGGCTTATTTGACAGCTCTATTTGAGAGCTTCGTGCTGATAACGTGTTATGAACTAAATAAAATGATCTCCTCAAAATCATACCTTGAGTTGTGAAAAATTGTATTTCATTTCTCTTGGAGTGGCTAGAGGCATTGATTACTTGCATAATGGATGCAATATGAAAATTCTACACTTTGACATAAAGCCTCATAACATACTTCTCTATGAAAATTTCAATCCAAAAGTTTCTGATTTTGGATTAGCTAGACTTTATTCTATAGATAAAAGTACTGTGACATTAACTGCCGTAAGGGAAACCATTGGATACATGGCTCCTGAGCTATTCTACAGAAATGTTGGAACAATATCTTACAAAGATGATGTTTATAGCTTTGGAATGTTGTTAATGGAGATGGCAAGTAGAAGGAGGAACTTGAATACATTGGCTGATAAATCTAGCCAGATATATTTCCCTTTTTGGATTTATGATCAGTTACGTGATGGAAGGGAAGTATCAATTGAGAATGACACAGATCAAGAGATGAAATTGGCAAAGAAAATGATGATTGTGGCTTTGTGGTGTATACAGACAAAACCTGAGGACCGTCCTTCTATGATTAAAGTGATGGAGATGCTTGAAGTAGCAGATGAAGAAGATATGCAAATTCCTAATAAGCCTTACTTTTGCCTACAAGATCAACCAGTTGCAGATGATAATATTGGCATATCGTGGACTTCATATGATTCAAGAGTAAGTGATCCCAAGGAACCAACCAGTAAATCAATAAATTTGTCCAGATTGTAGTGGATTCTTAGGTGATTTAATTTACAATGAACAGATAATCTTGTCTGTCCTAGTATAACATTCTTAATTGTAACTTTAACCCTAGGATTTAAACTAAAAGTTGCGATGTCTATAATCTTAAATGCAAATATTACAATTAAGATGATTGAGAATTTGAAGACAACTGAGTTTGAATAAGCCATGACTAGAAGCACAGTATCTAAGAAACTTATATCAATCTTTATTTATAGAACAATATATAGCTTACGCTCATTTTCCGATTTTAATAAATTAATAATTTTTTGCAAAACTTCTTTGAGAATAATTATAATTTGATAAATGTTGGTTTCATATTAAAGGACAAGAGTATAATCGTTATAAAAATTTAATATTTCTTTAATATTGGGAACTGTTTTATTAACAGAGTAAATTCAAAATTGTGATAATATTTAGTTTGTGTCAATAATGTACCATGCATTTCATTTCAGTTAAATTAATTACTCCATCCCTTTTAAATTATAAAATGCTTTAGATATTTTATACAAATTAAAAAATATAATTAACTTTATAAAAGAAAGAAAAATTATATATGATTTTATAAATTATTTTTTATTTATTATACATAAAAAAATTAAAAGAAAATAATAGTAAAAAATAATATATTATTAAAGTATTGCTAATGTTGCTTATTTTGCAAAAAGACTTATAATTTAAGGAGGGAATATATTATATTATTGTGATATATTTAATATATACTTTAAATTTTTAATCTTAATTTAAAAATTTATGAATGAAAAAAAGGATACATGTGAACCAATTACAACCATGTATTTAATTAAAATATAATTTTATTTTAAAATAACTAATATGACATGACAAGTATAACAATTTTAGTTTGTATGTATAAAGTTAATTTATGATGTATTTTAAACTCTTTTAATATATCTCACACCACGAAGTTGAATTATTATCACTTCTATAATATAAGAAAGGAAAATGTGATGGTTAAGACACAATAACCCTGCCTTAATTATGTGACAAATATCACTTATGGGGGTAATTTAGGTCCAAAGTAATCATTTGTCAGACAATTAGTTGGTATTAGTTACATAATTGGTTTCTTTTGCCCATATCATGAGTTGCATCTATTATTTAATATTATTGTTACACTTATCAGTTGCATTTGAACCGAAAACTGTGAAGAAAAGGTGTTTGCACAACACCGAAAACTGAAGAAAATGTGTCTGCAGAGTAGGTGTCAAGTGATGATCTTCCCAATGACCACTGTTTACAGGTTGTAATCTTTCTTTCCTCTTCTCTTTTTTTCCTCTTCTCTTTCTTTCTTTCTTCTTCTCTTTACTGTCCGGAACAAACCCTAAACCGAAGAACAATTTTCTTTTCACTATCTCTTCCTTTTACTTTCTCAAATCGTTTTTCTGGTTTTGTAGACACAATAATGGCTAGACCGTTTGAGCCGGTGAAGAACATTAATGATACGAAGGAGCTTTGGAAAGTGGTTGTTCGTATCCATCACAAATGGACGGTTGTTAACAAGAACAAAGAACATTTTGAGTTGGTTGTTGTTGATAAAGATGTAAGCATGTCTATTTGGGTGTTTTGTTTACTACTTCTGTTCATCGTTTTTGTTCTTCTTCCTGCATATGTTTTTTGTTAAAATGCTTTTGTCCATCTAAACTTTTGGCTTAGTCAAACTTTGGGTTTAATGATGAAGATCTACGCATGTCAAACTGGGTGTCAAATTTATTTCTTCTCTTTGTCCTTTTAATTTTTTCCTGCATTTTATACGAAACTGTTCTTTTTGTTGTTGGTGGTATATCATTTATTTCTCTGTTAACATAACATAAAATGGTGATACCAATTTATTTATACTTTGATTTATTGTATAAACAAACTTGTGTTTTCATGGAAACATTGTTATAGCAACACTGATTTGAAACTAACATCTTTATTTGTACTTTGAAACTTTGTTCAACTAACATCTTTGTTCAAATGTGGTTGCTCTTTGAAAGTTTGATCAACTAACATCTTTGTTCATATGTCCTTGCTCTTTTCATATGTGGCTGCTCTTTGAAACTTTGCTTTTTGGTCTATCATACAGGGTTGTGACATCCATGTCAAAGTTCCACATCCTTTTAAACAAGCTTATGATTCACTTTGGTATATTTTTGTATTGATTTGCATTTATTACTAAAAAACTCATATGGATTGTTCAGAATCTTACCGATCTCTTTCTATTCAAGGGAAAACTGTGAGTTATCTTAACCATAAATTTTTTAATCTGGTATATTTTTGTATTGAAGAGGAAGGTGTTTTGTTATCTTAACCATAAATTTTTTAGTTATCATAAACTGATCACAACTTTAATTTTTACAGAGAAAAAAGTGAAGGAGAAAGTCTAAGTAGACTTCACTATGGAATTAGAAGCTACGTTGGGGTGAGTAGAAAAGTTATTTTTTATTTGATTTCTTGGAATGTTTTATGATGCAATGCTATTGAGGTGTAGCTGTCAAGGTTTTATAGACCTTTTGTGATTTTGGTCGGTTCAGGTGTTGTGACGGCTATAGCGATTCAAAAAACTTGATTATGTCAATCTAAGTGTTTTTGCTCTTATTTTGCAGCAAGTATGTCTCATATGTTTCCAGTTTCTGAACGAGAAGAATTGATTGAAGCTTTTAAGAACACTTCTGGTTCTCGATACTTGTGTTATTGCCTAGGTATGTTATCTACTTTAGTTTTATAAGTGGTTTGGTTTGAGGGAGGGAAGCTATGCTCTTTTGGTTTTATACATAGTTCTGAATGTTTGATAGTTGTTGTTATAAGTGTGATTGGTTATGTGGATGTTAGAATATCCTTTGTTTGGGCTATGTGGATGTCAGAATATCTGTTGGGTTGGACTCAATTTGTTGAGGTCAGAATCAGTGTCTGATTGAAGCTCGCGTGTCAGGGTGTTTTATTGTTGAAGTGCATGTATAATAGCTGACACGTGATGTATTTGAATCCTTTTATCAGGTCTCAGGTTTCTGGTTTCTTTTTGCAGTCACAGGTGCTTCGTCTCTGTTGTGCCATTGTGGTTTCAGTGTTGTTGTCGGCGATTGTCTTTTTATTATGTTTCCTTCTGGTAGCGCAACCTATATAATAGCATTCAACATTGCTATGATTCGATTTTGTTTATGTTCATGTTTTGCGAGACCGTTGTTGTTGCTGACAGTTTTGCATGAAAATCTTTTTTTTTTTTTACATTTATTCAGGGTATACTTTTCAAGTCATTGTATGGTTTTCTCTATTCCTTAACATATGTTCTTTTGTAGGTGGTTCTTGGAGGTGGTGAGGATGTATCAGCTATTACAACTACTAATTAAAGTGCTAGAAGGTATTGTACTTTACTTGACAGTCCATAAATTATAGATGAATGTTGAATAACATGATAGAGCTAACACCACCGTAGGGCGACTAATGTCAGTTCCAGATTGGCCAGATCTGTTCCTTCTGATGATCGCACTCATGTATCAGCACATATTGTAGGAACATATGGCTATACTGCCCGGGAGTACATTGCCACAGGTATTGTCACTACAAACATCCTCTAAATTCCTTCTTATGCCAATGAAACAGATCATTTGTATGTGAAAAGTGATGTATACGAATTTGGGATTGTTTTGTTAGAGATACTAACCGGTAAGTGGATAGATGAGATAATATGCCTTTTATTTATGTTGCAGGAGCTGCTGTAATATATGCCAATTATTGGGCAAGCCGTTAGCTCCTAGTTCGTCCCCTAAATCTTGAATCTTATTGTATTCGAACCATAATTGAGAGATCTAATATGCAGCCTAGCACACAATTTCACTCTGGTATTCTGTTTCTATGTAAAGCCACTATGTATTCAAAGGAGTTTATGGTGATACATATTCATTAAAGTTGTTTTGTCTCCATGAGATCCATGACTATCATACGATTCGCTGAATTTGATTCTCAATTACCCGTGGCTTCTAAAACTTTCCAATATTTACTTTATTCTAACCAATGCAAGGAATTAATGAGGGCCTACTCTAATATTTACTTTCCAATATGTGAGTTTGATGATCATTGGCAATATCTCTGCCATTGCTAATGGAATGTCACAGCCTATCATGACTCTTATCCTTGGCAGAATCATCAATGCCTTTGGTAACACTGATCCACACCGTACTCTCAAAGAAGTTTCTAAGGTCTTTTCTTTTTACCCTTTAACTGTTTTGTAATATACATATTTTGATGGCAAATACTAATGCACCTGATGAAATTTCAGGCTTCATTGTTGTTTTTTTACCTCGTTGTTGGGACCGGAAACGTATCGTTCCTACGTAAGACCATACTTTGACACTTGCCCTTCTCTTATTATTCATCTGTACTATTAATCGATGGTTTTAAATTGCTGTTGTACTCTGCAAAGGTACCGTGTTGGATGGTTTTAATCGACGGATTGTCCGAGCCATTCGACATGATTGCTGCTCAGCGTTACGGTCTTGCAGTTCAACCTGATAGCTACGTCGCAAGTGGTTTTCAGTTGCAGAATAGACAGTTTGGGAGGGATTTTATTGCAGGGCAACTTTTGCATGACTTTGTAGGATGAATCTTCAATCTACTAAGACATTAAAGTGTTGTATTATAATTCTTTTCTTGATATATTTGTTTCGTAGGATATAATATATGTATCATTGTCTCTAGAACATTTGTATTTTCTGTAGTTGAGGGACCAGTACCATGAAATTAATTTAACCATGTCTTCCCTAAGATTTCTCATTTAGTCTGTGTGGATGTTGAATGCGAATATCCTGTTGCGTTTTCACCTACCTTTCAATTTTTTTTGGTGGCGTATTTCATTGTCACATTTCTACTTTTGTTTAGAATCATTATTTAACTATCCATACTCCCTCTTGAATTGTAAAGTTAGGATGAATCCACAAAATTAAATTTGCGAATTGCCGTGCACTCTATTTATAAAGTTTCCCTGCCACATTTTTGGGGTCTAAACTCAATCAATAACTTGTGAGTTGTAGAGTATAACCGAATTATTTTCATGTCACATTTTGGACAAGTAAACTAACTTAGCAACAAAACCATTTACTGAACATCTTTTTTCTTTTTCTCACCAACCCACCTCATGATAAGTATTACTGTGGAAGTTAGGGATTTAATCATGTAACACTCAAAAGATAAGAGTTTATATTGATTGTTGTGTCTGCCTTTATCATTCCATAGTCTTGTCCAAATTCAAACTTTCTATAACAAAGTTTGATTAGAAGTCTCATTCTTGCTGTTCCAGTTTTACTAAATATTTAGTTGAATTTCAATAAAAAAAGTCCTTTGTTTTAGCATTGGAATATTGGGTTATATAAATTATAGAGACAAAATTAGTATTTAACTATAAACAAAAACACATAGAGAATGATTTGCTTAATTATATTAATACTATCTCTTATCGGTTGTCAACAAGCTATATTTGAGAATGGCAAATATGTTTTTTTAAAATATAGAGAATCAAACGTCATTTCAATAATTTAATTTTAACAAGAACATGAATTTTCTAATCAAAATATTAAATATTAACGGGAATATGAAGTTATGATCAAAATATTGAATATTAATGGGAACATGAAGTTACTGATCAAAATATTGAATATTAACGGGAGCATGAAGTCACAGATCAAAATATTGAATATTAACGGAAACATAAAGTTAGTGATCAAACTAATATTTGTACACGGAAACATGAAGTTATTGATCAAAATATTGATTATTAACGGGACATAAAATTACTGATCAAAATATTTTTTTATTAATTATACACGGGGACATGAAGTTATTAATCAAACTAATATTTGTACACGGGAACATGAAGTTATTGATCAAAGTATTGATTATTAACGGGACATGAAGTTACTGATCAATATATATTTTTTATTAATTATACATTATTATTTTTTCACGGATAACCAAATATTTTTATATTAAAACATATACATTTGAAACAAATGCACGTCCCGTACCAGAACTCGTACGAACGCACGGGTTTGTTACTAGTTTTATAGAAAAGTTGTTGAATTATTACAGCACTATTTTTATAGGACAACGTTATGTGGCTAAGAAAAGGACGTGGCGAAGCGATGAGATCAAAACACGAGAAAAGCCAGAGGGTATTATTGTAATTGAACTTCCACACAGCCTCTATATAAACTTCACCTCTTCTCAAAACATCTCAAACAAATACCAATTCCAATTTCAATTTTCTAGACCTAATTTCCTCGATCTCGCCGTTGCCCTGTTTCAATTTTTCCTGAATTCTCTTCTGCTTCTCAATCTTTTCAATTCTCTGTAAGTGCATTGCGATTATCTTCGGTATTCATTTCTTAATTGATTATCGATTTCAATGTTTGATGATTTTTTTCTGATTTTGATTTTGATCGATTTAGGTCATTTAATCTGAAATCTTGATTCACAGAGGGGAAATCGAGAAACAGATTGTTCTCCAATTGTTAAACAACAGTGAGTTTCAAGCTTTTATTTTTCATTTTTTGTATTCCTTTAGGTTTTCGATTATGTTTTTGGACGCTGAACTATGAGTATTTTTGAATGAATTGAACAAGAGATGGATGATAGGATTTGATGAATTTTTTATAGGATTTAATAGTATTTGATGATCTTTTTTATAGGATTTGATGATCTTTATGATGGGATTTGATGAAGTTTTTGATAGGATTTGATAAATTTTTTGATATTAGATGAATTTTTTGATAGGATTTGATGAATTTTTTTTATAACATTAGATGAATTTTTTGATAGGATTTGATAAATTCTTTGATAACATTTTATAACATTTGATGAGTTTTTTTATAACATTTGATGAATTTTTTGATAACATTTGATGAATTTTTTGACAACATTTAATGAATTTTTTTATAGGATTTGATAAAAATTTTGGTAACATTAGATAGGATTTGATGAATTTTTTGATAACATTTGATAGGATTTGATGAATATTTTGATGACATTTGATGGGATTTGATGAAGTTTTTGAAAAGCATTTGATGCTTGAAAAGTTTTGTTCTTCATTTTGCAAAATATTTAGATAAACTTACTCAAGGAAAAACCTGCAATCTCATGTCCCCTCATCCAGATCATTTGATTCTAAATTGAGTTTTTCAATCGATGTTGCTCAACTTAATCCCCGGTCTTCCTTTCTCACATTCGGAGGTATATTTATGTGAGTGTGTGCATGAAACAGAAAAAAGATTAATATTATGACTCAGGGTGCATCCCTATCTCTGCTGTATCTAAGAGGGGATTACAGTTAGATGTACCAATTAAGGTTGCAAGATTTATGAGGCAATAACCATCCATTTTTGAAGAGTTTATAGGTCCTAGGTATAATCATCTTTGGTTTAGGTTGACATGTGAAGCTGCTGAGATTGACAGGGATGAGAAAAGAGTATATGAAGAAAGCAGGGAGGAATTAAGATCCAGGTTGAGGAAGATGATATTGTTGACCAAAGAGAATGTTCTACCTCTAAAGAAGTATTTTGGTTTTCCACAGAAAGTGCACAGAGCATTCGAGCGGCATCCCCATATGTTTTACGTGTCTTTCAGGAATAAAACATGCACCGTTGTTCTTAAAGAAGCTTACTGCAATGAATTGGCTATCGAGAAGCACCCCTTTTGAACTTGAGGAAGAAATACATCAAGTTGATGAAGGAATCTGATGTGATTTTGAGTCAAATGATCAGGATGAAGGGGAGATGAGATTGCAGGTTTATCTATAAAAAATTGCAAAATGAGAAACAAGACTTGAAGTTGCTTTTCCTGTGTCCATGGTCCATGTTTGAGATATATTATTTCATGTCTAATATTGAATTTGTTAATGATTTCCAAATTTTCCATAATTGTGTTTTACACATGGTTTAGTCATTACTAATAAACCCTGAATTCATGATTTTTTTTGTTTGCAATAACTGGCCTATTGTGTTGTTGAATTTTTTGCTCTATTCCTTTTCCAGGAAGTTGTGAATGAAGTAATGGAGTCTAAAGGTGGTAAGAAGAAGTCTAGTAGTAGTAGTAGATGCTCTTTATACGAAGCTCCTCTCGATTACATCATTGAAGACGTTCGACCACACGGTGGAGTAGAAAAATTCAAATCTCCTGATTACTCAAACGTAAATTCCCATTTCAATTCCTTTGATTAATCTAGACATTAGCATAAGATTATTTATTGAATGATTTAGTTTCTAACATCATTTTCTTCTCTATTATGCAGTGCACCCGCAAGCCCTCCTGAGATTTTCAGGGTTGTCATAGATTTAGGTCCTTTATCTTTCAGTCTGCAAATTATTCTAGTTCCCTCTTCTCCTTTTCCTCCTCCTCCTAGTTGCTTTTCTTCTGCTTCTGTTCTATTTCTCTACAAACAACAAAAATTGTTTTCTCCTTTGAGTCAAGATGGCCATGACAAACTCAGCTATTGGATTTGAAGGTTACGAAAAGAGGCTTGAGGTAACTTTTTTTGAGGGTGGTGTTTTTTCTGATCCTGCTGGATTAGGTCTCCGAGCATTGTCTAAAGACCAATTGGATGAAATTCTGAACCCAGCAGAGTGTACAATTGTTGACTCACTATCTAATGATTATGTTGATTCATATGTTCTTTCTGAGTCAAGCTTGTTTGTTTATGCTTACAAACTTATCATCAAAACCTGTGGGACTACAAAGTTGCTTCTGTCTATCCCAGCAATTCTTAAGCTTGCTGATGGTCTTAACATTGCTGTGAAATCGGTGAGATATACTCGTGGAAACTTCATCTTTCCCGGAGCTCAATCATTCCCTCATCGAAGCTTTTCTGAGGAAGTTGATGTTCTTGACAGCTATTTTGGCAAACTTGGTTCTGGTAGCCAAGCTTATATGATGGGTGATGCTGACAACAAGTCACAAATTTGGCACATTTACTCTGCCAGTGCTAAGGCAGAAGCTTCACCGGAAGCTGTCTATGGCCTTGAAATGTGCATGACTGGTTTAGATAAGGAAAAAGCATCCGTGTTTTTCAAGACAAGCACATCTTCAGCAGCTTTGATGACTAAGAATTCTGGAATCAGGAAGATCCTTCCAAAATCTGACATATGCGACTTTGAATTTGATCCATGTGGATACTCAATGAATGGAATAGAAGGGAATGCGATATCAACAATCCATGTCACTCCTGAAGATGGATTCAGTTATGCAAGCTTTGAAGCTGTGGGTTATGAGTATGAAGAGAAATCTCTGAATGAAGTTGTTGAAAGGGTTTTAGCATGTTTCTGTCCAGCTGAGTTTTCTATTGCTTTGCACATTGATATGAATGGTAAAAAATTAGACCAATTTCCTTTAGAAGTGAAAGGATACTACTGTGGAGAGAGGAGCAATGAAGTTGTTGGAGAAGGTGGTGCTGTAGTTTACCGTTCCTTTGTTCGAAATGATGGCTGTGCATCTCCAAAGTCTACTCTGAAATGTTGCTGGAGTGAGGATGAGAGCGAGGAGGAAGAGGTGAAGGAGATATAGTACTCTGGTCTAAATTTGTATGTTCTGTTCTTGTCTATCTTGTCTGTTTTCAGTGTTATTGCCTAAATAAATTTGTGCTTTTGTTATGAAAGCGATACAATAAACGTGTTATGCTGTTGTGAAAGCGATACAATAAACGTGTTATGTTACAAATCTTAGTTTATTTATAATTCTCTTGTGGGTTTTGACAAAATAATTTCCTGTGATGATGACTAGTGTAGAAAAGTAATAAATTAAAGTTGTACCCGATAGTGATTAGTGAATCATTGAAAAAATTAATCTCATGTGAATTTTGTTTTATCAAGATCAAGCTATCTACTATCTACCCAATACTAATAAATTGACCAAACAGACTATTTTACCCTTCTAACCAAAAATTCTTTCCCTTGCAAAAGGATGTTCTGGTAAATAACAAATTCAAAAATACAATTTGCCAAACGTGCGGTTCTCATTGGCCATGCTTCCCAAATCTCTGTACTGCCACCCACTTTTTGTACTTCCCTCTGCTTTCATTGGTGGGATTAAAAAAAAGTTCTTCCTCCACCCAGTACACACTTCTTCACACTCCACTCTTCTCTCTCTCATTTTATGTTCTCTCTCTTCCGTTGTTTTCCATCTTCCTTCTCCATTGAAACCCTAGCCGCAACTGCTCCATTTCTCCACTTTATTTACGGCCACCACCATCTGTAATGAGAGAACTAAAGTCATATTCATACTATTTATCTCATGGCCTTCCTAATCAACCAATTGGAATTTTGTTTCAAAGGACTTCGCAGCAACCACCGTTTCTCCATCTTTGACCGATTCAGTAAGAACGATAATCGTTTCTCCTTCTCCGACGAGTTTACATTCCTATTAACATAACAGGTTGGGTATTTCGTCTTTTCACTAAGTTTTTTTGGTTATTGTTTCCTTTTTTTCATATACACAGAGGAAGTAGGAGATACCAGACCGAGTTCGATGGATAGAGTCACGACATGTGACAGTAGAAGTCATGTTGTCCTGGAAGGTTTTATGATTTTGCTCTATTTTCAATAGGATGTTACATAAATGATTTTGTTACCCATGTTTAATGTTGTTTCTATTGTCTTAAATTTTCCAGATTTTTATTTCAATATGACTGAAGCTAACTCAAGGTATGATTTTCTTTAGTTGGGTTTATTTGCTTTTCATCCTTTTTGTTAATGATAATGACTTTGATTATACTGTCTTGATTATTGGAAATTTAGGAGATTAATCGTGTTCATTCACTTGCTTGATTTATGACAGCATATATCTTATGACTTTTGGTTTCTGCTGTAAGTTAAGAACGTATCTGCCACCGTTAATTTGTTCCTACTTATATGTAAATGTTTTAATTTATTACATCATTAAGTAGGGACTGGAATTCTCAAATGAGATTAGCAAAATTGTTTGATATTCTGAAATTCTGATTCAGAATAAATAGGGATTGTTTTGCAATGGGAGTGTGAGTGTTTTGACTAAGGGAATGTTCTGAAATTGTATTCTGAAATCTTTAGTAAGTATGGTAATGGGACTGTTTTGACTAAGGGACTGTTTTGTCTTATATTTTCATCCCTATTTGCATTATAAATCAGTGAGAATGTTAACAGTAGGTGTATAATGCTAGAGAAAACTAAAGAACTCCTAAAGCGGTTTCTTGATTCTTAATTCATGACACCATTAATTTGTTCCTACTTTGATTAATGTTTATTTTTGTCTTAGATTACTTTGGTTCTAATTTTTGTTATGCTTTTATGCTTCAACAGATCCGGTAAGCTGACGATCGTGGTGTCTTGCAATGACGTTCAACAGATCCGGTAAGCTGACGATCGTGGTGTCTTGAATAAATTGTTTTTTCTGTGATATGCAATAGGCAACACTGCACCTGATAAATTTTCTTGATACTGGATGAGACTCTGTATATAAAGCTAAGTTACCAAATTAAAATTTTCTCTGCATTATGCTAATGTTGAATTTTGATCTATTTTGCAAGTTGTATTTACTGTTTTGTTTATAGAATAAATAATAATTCTCAATCCACCACCTCTATTTTGTACATGGAACTTCTAAAGTGCAAATTTTGCCATTTACCAAAATAACTTTTACGGATTCTATATTATTTTGAAAAGATGCTTTTGAAGCACATGAATAAGCACATGAACCATCTTTTTAATTCTATCTGTTTCTAAGTTTTCAATTTTTTTTTATTCTATCTGTTTCTAAGTTTTCAAAATTTTAGAAAGTTTTAGATTGGTTTGATTTAAAATATATGTTAAATTTACTAAAATAAAAAAGTTCACTAAATAATTTGGAAACTTAGATGAATTATATTGCATTTTATAGATGAATTATGTACATGAGTTTTGTAACATAATTGTGGATGGTCAATAGATGTTGTTCTGACACTTACTTTCACTTATTTTCTTTTCATAGTAAATCTGAAGCTCTTTTTGTTGATGCTAACACCAAAAATTGATGGTTAATGATACAGGGGCTCTTCAAAAATTGCCAAAGGTAATAGGATATATCTTACTCCATTTTGGTTAAACATAGAGATTTATATTTTCATTTTAATTGTGACTGGATTGTGTAATTTTTCAATTTGAACTAGACTGGTTGAATAGAGTAGCACAGTTGATGTAGCTATTCTGGTTGCTTCATTTTGTGTTATTTGCTTCATTGTACTTTTTATTCTAAACTATCATCATATCCATGCAATGAGAATGTCAATAATTTAGATCCATATCAAAATCATCTTGGACAACTTGATCAATAGGTTATATGTTAATGTTAGTTTCGAATTCCACCTAAATTTAATATTCACCTATGTTATCGCATCGGTTTAGGTTAAGGCCAAACTCATTTAGTTTCAAAGTACATGTCATTTGATATTAATCTATTTTTTTCTCTCATGATAAATAAGAATTGATTAATAATTAATTTTATTAATTTTATTAAATACAAAAAATCCATGATTAAAGAATAAATTAATTAGATGACTTTATACAAATTTAATGTGTCATAAACCCCCAAAATTAAAACAGATAATTCCTCATTCAATTTCATAATTAAATGTCTTAGTATAAAATATAAACAAAATATCCTAATAAATTTGAAGATTTGTTGTGTTTTTTAGTTAATTGATAATATAATTAATAAAATATATCTTGTCTTTTGTCAAAATTATTTTAAATATTTTAATTTGTTTATACATTTTATCACCTATTATGAACTAACAACCTAACACTAAATTGAAATAAATGCTTCTGCACTTTAGTGTAATTTAGCATTAATCAAAAATTTATATTTTGTTTTATTTAATTTTTACCAAATCATATCAATTCTATTTGTTTAATATCACTAAAAAATGCTAATTAATATTTTTTTTAATTTTGATAAAATTAAAATTTTATTTTATTAAATTAAATAATACTCAATAGCCACGCAAACATTTAACCTTTTATTTTACGGGTCATTATCAACACAATACCTAATTTTCATACTACTTATATTTTATTAGTAAAACATTAAAAGTAGTTATTCTATTTAATTTGATATATTTCTCAGTTAATTTAAAATTCAATTTAGCAATGATACTAAATGCTCCAATATATTTGCAGACGATCCTACTAGAATTATGATTTGTTTTAAACACTTGATTAATTGTCATTATTATAAAATAAACTGTAATTTATAATCATTATTATAATTTAATTATACAATTAAAATAAAAGTTTAATGGTAGTACACTGTCAGTGTAAAAAAATTACACATACATCCAATTAGAATGGTTTAAAGTGCCAAATCATAAAAATATTTTAAAATTTACAGTGTGACTTGGCGCTTTACATGGTCGTTATTGGTTGACAGTGTAAAAATAATTTATACTGTCAATGCACAATCCCTTTTCTCTTAAAATAATATTTACAATTATTAAGTTTTAAAGAAAATGATATATAAATTAAATATCACTGCCCGTCAATTAAATAAAAATATTTAATGTCATATTATTTTTATTATTATTATTATTTTTTTTTAAAATTGATTTTTTTAATCAATTACAAAGAGTACCTAAAAATTTACCATTTTTTACAAATTAGAGAGAAAAAGTAGTTACTACCAAAATATGTTTAAATTGTGTTTATTTAACTTGTGTTTAATTTTTGCATGTAACCAACTTTATCGGTATTAATTTATAATTTATTATTTTTATTAAGTATCAAATCTTTCTTATTATTATCAAAAATATCAAACAATTTAATTTTATAATTTTTAAAAAATAAGATTTTTTTTTTATCCAATTTAACAATATGATGAAGTGGCACGGGACACGGCCGATCAAATTGAGACATCAAAACATTTTAAAAGATTGCTTCAAATGTTCATTTAAGTACAAATGTGCGGTACAAAGTAGCTTTTATCCATATACACTCTTATATTTTGTTAAATTTTTTTCAAACTCACATGCTCTTTTTTTAAATGGTTATTTAATATAGTTGAATTTTTATGATTATAGTTATTTATAATTAAATCATTCATTTTAAATTTACATGTTTTTATTAAATTTACTTTATTTAATATTAAATAAATTTACATATTAAGCTGTATTTTACGGGTCACTATCAATAGAATACATATTTTATTTATTTTTTCAATTGTTAAAATTATTTTTATTCTCTTTCCGTCTCATGGGTCAATTTTTTTTTATAATTATTTTTAATTGTTTACACAATATCATAATACAATTACCCGTGCGGAAGCACGGGTCTCTTACTAGTTAGGGTTTGTAAAATGAAACTATGACTCAGCTTCCATGCATCGTATGTGGTGTACTTTATCGGTAAATGATTGCACTATCAAATCTTTTACTTTAAAAAATCAAATATTTGTGCACTTTTGTTTTTGATCGGTAAGTGATAGAACTATCAAATCTTAATTTTAAAAAAATATCAATTATTTGTGCCCTTTTGTTTATATTGCGTAACCAAGTTTGTGGCTGTAATGTACCTAAAAAATTGGATATGTGGCTGTGTAGGAGTAAGTACGTAAAAGTTTGTTGTGGACTTGTGGCTAGAAATGGTTTTGGTTCATTGAAAATCTCAAGGTAGGACTGAGACACAAGAACACGTGATCCATTTAAGGCACTTGGAGCCAACCGACATTGAGATATATGTCTCTAAAAAAATTGGAAATAATCAAGTTTAAAATTTAAAAAAAAAAAATCATATTTTTTAAAAAATTACCTGGATGATCAGGTTTCAGGTTTGGGAGGTGCCCTATACATAAGAGTCAGCTTCAAGGTGCATATGTTTTTTTTTTTAACTAATGTGTCACCCCATGACACAAATGTGCAAGCCTAAAATAGGCTGTCATATGGGGTGGCGCCAATGCATATTGTAATTTTTTTTTAAACAAATTTAAATTTGTTTTTTATATAAAATTAAATGTTAAATAAATAATTAAAAATACGAAAATATATATTAATGATAAAAGATAAATTACAAGTTATATAAAAAAATATTACAAATATTCTAATGATTATGGTCACCGTAACGACCGTCAGTTCTGCACTTAGGCGATACTCGATTTTGTTGGGGACGTTGTCGACCCCTACCCCTTTGAGGTTCTTGTTGTGTTTGGGTAGGTGGGCCTTGGAATAGCCCTTCCATGTGCTCGTTGTCCATGTACTCTTTGATCCTACTGTCAAAGAGTTGGTTCCCATTGCCCTCAAAATTTTGTCGTCGTGGTAGGGTAGCCATATATGGTTGGTAGCAACTGACACTTGAATTGCCTTGGTAAATAGGCATTGTTGGTTGGGGTGTAGTGTAGCCATATTGTTGTTGTTAAGAGCTACAATAATATGATTCCTATGTGATTATTTGGTGGCTTGGGTCCTATTCCTCATATGGGCTCAAGTCGGGGCTAAGATGGGATGTGGAGGGGTCCGCCTCGTGGCGTTGTTGGGTGAAGCCATATGATTATTGTTAGCAAGGTTGTTGTTGATAGGGTTGCTGTTGGTAGGGAGTTTGATACTCAGCCTAGTAAGGGTAATGGTTTTGGTGTTCGGAGGTCTGATGGAGTTGGTACTGAGTTTGGTACGAGCTATGTTTGCTTGGTTGGCTCGGTTGGCGTTGTTGGCGTTGTTGGCGTCGTTGACTTTGATGGCGTTGTTGACTTTGTTGGCTTTGTTGGTTGTATTGCTGTTTGCAGGGGTCGTGCGAGTAGTACGTGTCAGACATATACATTTCTGGGGTTGTGACCGATCTATACCAATTCACATATTCTTCAGTTGGATACATTGGGAATGGGGCAATGGGGAATCAGAGAACACAGTGGCGACGATCCTTCCACATCTGACAGAATTCGGGTGTGAAATTTTTCCAATCTTGGACATCCCATTGGTGATTCACTCTTTTCATATGCCAGTTACCCAAATTAGTTGGGGGAGCCGGGATCTCTAGACGCATGCAAAATTGGAGTTTCACACGGTCAGCTTGGTGCATCTCCACAATGTTGAACCTTATGATAGGTGTTGTCGCAGTCCAAACTTCTTGGTCATCGGGGTTTGGCTCATGTTCGAGATTCATATATTGATAATTGGCAAGATTTTGCACCGGAGTGGTGTAGGATGTGGAGGAGATGTGCCTGACATGTGTTGTTGTTTCCCGTTTTCCCCGATGAGCATCGTATACAACACACACGTCAATATATCACATGGTACATATGGGTTACTAACCCTGATATGTTTGTGGCTGAGCCAAGGTATTTGGTTGACCCACGCACACGTTAGACATCCACATCAAATCAACAACAACAATACCCACCACCGTACACCACCCAACAAGCATACAACCAAGAATACCAACAACCGTACACCACCCAATAAGAATACCAACAACCGTTCACCACCTAACAACTGAAGGTGGAGAAAAATACAAGAAAGGGGGGATTGAATTGTGTTCTTTACCAGATTAAAATTTCCTTTCTTTTTAACATATTTTCTTTCTTTCGTTGATCATCTATTGAATTATGCTTTTGGTGTTGCGGAAGCATGTGGAAGTAGTTATTTACTTAATATTTTTTTTAATACATGATTATTTTAAAAAAAATTCTCAACAATACCTTATTTATCTTGTAAGAAAATCAATTATATATGTACTTTTTTTCCACATTATAAAGATATGTGGCTGGCTGTGACTGTGATGTACCCAAAAAATGTGTGTGGCTACTGTAGGATTGTACGAGAAAGAGTATGTAGACTTGTGGTTAGAAATGGTTTTGGTTCATTGAAAATCTCGTCAACCCGCAGAACCATGTGATTCATTTAACATGCTAAGCAATTCTAGTACGTGACGGCACTTGGAGGCTTTTTGTGGAATCGTTATTTTTTTTACCGAAATTTAAAAATGTAACAATTTTGACATATAAGACATTGCATTTTATTAAATTAATTTTATGTGTTAAAAGTAGTGTAAAAAAATTATTAAAAAATATAATTAAAAAAACAAATATTATTTTTTACATTAAAAATGATAACGATATTTATTTTAAAACAAAATTTTTATTTGGTAAAACGCCAGTAATTTTAAAATGGAGGAAGTAATTTTTAAACCATAACTACGTAGACAAATTTGAATTAACACTTTTAAATTGATTGATCAATATTTTTTATATATAAATCAGATCAGTCAAATATTTACTAAACCGTATAATCTAATTCAGAGATCAGTTCAGACATTAGGTAATATCAACTATCTCTGAGATCTAGTTGCGAGAAATCAAACTATAATATCATAAGAGATAAGGGATGGTGTATTGATAGCGTAAATTATTTTTACACTGTCAACCAATGACAATCATGTAAAATGTCAAGTCACATTGTAGATTTTAAAATACTTTTATGATTTAGACTTTAAATCATTCTAATTGGATATATGTGAATTTTTTTTTAGAGTGTACTATCATCAAAAGCATACTGATTTGAATATTCAAATGTATTATTTTCCATGTCGTTCATTTATTTCTTCACAATTTAGACTGTGATTAACATTAATATCTTTTGTTTATCAATTATATCAATACATTTGCTATTTTTATTTATTTATTTTATAAAGTGGCTTTAAGAAAAGAATCTATACCAAATTTGAAGGATAACGGTACGTGGCGAAAAAAGGGACGCGGCAAAGCATGCAAATAATGCAATAATAAAATAGAAAAAAAAGCCAGAAAGGGTATTCTTGTATTTCAACTTTCACCTCAGCCTCTATATAAACCTCACCTCTCCTCATAACATCTCAAACCAATTCCAATTCTAATCTCCATTTTCAAAACCTAATTTCTTTTCCCCAATTTCGTCGCTCTGTTTCAATTTTTTCCATTCTCTGTAAGTGCATTACAATTAGCTTTTATATTCATCGCTTATTTGAATCACGGTTTCACTGTTTGATATCTTTTTTGCTTTCTGATTTTGATTTTGATTTTGTTTGATTTAGGTCATTTAATCTGAAATCTTGATTCACAGAAGGGAAATCCAAAAACAGATCGATCTCCAATTGTTATAACAACTGTGAGTTTCAACCTTTTATTTTCATTTTCGTTTGATTATGTTTTTGGACGCGGAATTATTAATATTTTTTAATGAATTGAATGAGAGATGGATGATAATAAGAAATTATTTTCTTTTCCGTCTTGTTGATAGATAGCATTTGATGATTTTTTATAAAGTATTTTTGATGCTTGAAACGAATCTGAATTTTTTGTGTGAAAATTTCCCTTTTCCTTTATCTTATTGATTGTACACGTTTATTATAATTTATGAATTCTCAATGTTTCTTACATTTTCTGATAATCCTGTGAAAAATTTAAAAATTGTTGATGATGTTAAATTATTGTTTTAAATTTTCTATTTATTTTCATTATACATGACTCAGATTTGATTGCATAGTTGTGGTCATTCTCAATTGCATTTCTAATGATTGATGTAGAAATAGGGATGCTTGTTTTCCATTATTGATGTATGTGTTGCTCCAGATATATTCTTTCATGTCACATATTGAATTTCTTATGATTTCCAAAATTTTCTTTGTAGTTTTACAAGTTTTTGTCATCTATACTAAAAAAACCATGTGTTCATGATTTTTGTTTATTTGTTATTGGCCTATATTGTTGTTGATTTTTTTTTTGCTGTATGGGTTATTCAGGAAGGTGTGAATGAAGTAATGGAGTCTGAAGGTGGTGAGAAGAAGTCTAGTAGTAGTAGTAGTAAATGCTTTTTATACGAAGCTCCTCTCGATTACATCATTGAAGACGTTCGACCTAACGGTGGAGTAGAAAAATTCAAATCTCCTGATTACTCTAACGTAATTTTTTCCCTTTTCAATTCCTTTGATTAATGTACTAGACATTAGGATGTGATTGTGTATTGATTGGTTTAGTTTCTAACATCATCTTTTTTTTCTCTATTGTGCAGTGCACCCGCAAACCCTCCTGAGATTTTCTGGGTTCTCTGATAGATTTAGGTTCTTTATCTTTCATACTGCAAATTATTCTACTTTCCTCTTCTCCTTTTCCTCCTCCTCCTCCTCCTAGTTGCTTTTCTCTACAAACAACCAGAATTGTTTTCTAGTTTGAGTCAAGATGGCTATGACAAACTCAGCTATTGGATTTGAAGGCTATGAAAAGAGGCTTGAGATAACATTTTTTGAGGATGGTGTTTTTTCTGATCCCGCTGGATTAGGTCTCCGAGCATTGTCTAAAAACCAATTGGACGAAATTCTGAACCCAGCAGAGTGCACTATTGTTGACTCACTATCTAATGATTATGTTGATTCATATGTTCTTTCTGAGTCAAGCTTGTTTGTTTATGCTTACAAACTTATCATCAAAACCTGTGGGACTACAAAGTTGCTTCTGTCTATCCCAGCAATTCTTAAGCTTGCTGATGGTCTTAACATTGCTGTGAAATCGGTGAGATACACTCGTGGAAGCTTCATCTTTCCCGGAGCTCAATCATTCCCTCATCGAAGCTATTCTGAGGAAGTTGCTGTCCTTGACAGCTATTTTGGCAAACTTGGTTCTGGTAGCCAAGCTTATATGATGGGTGATGCTAATAACAAGTCACAAATTTGGCACATTTACTCTGCCAGAGCTAAGGCAGAAGCTTCACCGGAAGCTGTATATGGCCTTGAAATGTGCATGACTGGTTTAGACAAGGAAAAAGCATCTGTGTTTTTCAAGACAAGCACTTCTTCAGCAGCTTTGATGACTAAGAATTCTGGAATCAGGAAGATCCTTCCAAAATCTGACATATGTGACTTTGAATTTGATCCATGTGGATACTCAATGAATGGAATAGAAGGTAATGCAATATCAACTATCCATGTCACCCCTGAAGATGGATTCAGTTATGCAAGCTTTGAAGCAGTGGGTTATGAGTATGAAGAGAAATCTCTGAATGAAGTTGTTGAAAGGGTTTTAGCATGTTTCTATCCAGCTGAGTTTTCTATTGCTTTGCACATTGATATGAATGGTGAAAAACTTGACAAATTTCCCTTGGATGTTAAAGGATACTACTGTGGAGAGAGGAGCAATGAAGTTGTTGGAGAAGGTGGTGCTGTTGTTTACCGTTCCTTTGTTCGAAATGATGGCTGCACATCTCCAAAGTCTACTCTGAAGTCTTGCTGGAGTGAGGATGAAAGCGAGGAGGAAGAAATGAAGGAGATATAGTGCTCTTGTCTTAGTTTCAATGTTCTGTTCATGTCTATCTTGGCTGATTTCAGTGTTATTACCTAAATAAGTTTGTGCTTTTATTGTGAACGAGGAGGAAGAAGTGAAGGAGACTTAGTACTTTGGTCTTTATGTAATGTTCTTGTTTATCTTTACTGTTATCATTGTTACCCCAATAAATTTTGCTTGCTGGTAAAGCAAATCAATAAACGGATTATGTTGCTTGATCATGAGTTATATTTGGTTCTGTACTTGGATTATTTCTAAATAAATATGTTACTATATAATATAAATATATGATAGATTATAAATAGTTTTGTTTTTAACTAGTTCAAGATAGAGAAATTGATTCAACTTGAATGAAGAAAGTATGCGGTCAGTTGCACCAGCATCTAAGATCTGGAAGTTTGAATCCTTACCTGCAGTGTTGAATAAGAATAAGTGCAAGATTAAGGAAAACGGAGAGGTGGTCACAACGATGGCCATCATTGGAAATGATATTGGCCTGATGAATTAACAGGTTTTTCTCTCTAGGTTTGTATTCTAATCGATAAACCTGCTTGAGAATGCTATTCTAATGGATATATCTGTTTGAGAATGTGGGTGTTGTATTCCAAAGGATAAGCTTGTGCGGGTGGTTCTTTTCTTTAGGTTTGTATTCCAAAGAATAAATCTATGTGGGTGGTTCTTTTCTGGATAAACTTGTTTGAGAATGCTGGTATCAATCTATTCTTCCCTTTACATTTGTATTCTGAAAGTGGTTCTTCTCTCTAGGTTTGTATTTCGAAGGATAAACCTGTTTAAGAATGTGTGTATAAATCGATTCATTTCTTTAGGTTGTCCTTTTTTTTTTTATTTGTATGCCGAAGGATATACCTGGGAATTAACCGATTCTTCTTTAGGTTTGTATTTCAAAGAATAAACTTGCTTGAGGATGCGGGTATCAATTATGTGATTTGTGCATTACAATGTTTGCTACCACTTAGCATAAGTGAATTGCAAACTACTACTCAGATACTTATAATTTTGATTAATCCGATAATTTTTATTAATTTGGGAGCTAAAGTTTGATCTAAGTAGTTAATGTTTTTGTTAAGTGAAAAGGGTTTATTAGTGTCCGTCATAAGTCATAACGTTGGTTGTCACAATCTTGCAAATCTAAAAATTTTATGTTAAATTCTTGCTTACAAAAATTTGTGAAAAAATAAAAGGGTTAAATAAGTTTTTGTCCTAATAAATATTGCAGTTTCATTTTTAGTCCCTTCTAAATTTTGACAATGGTTTTAGCTGGTTTTGTCAATGGTTTTTTTGTAAAAACCGTTGCCTAAAGGCATGGAGGGACTAAAAATAAAAACTATAATATTTATAAGCACTAAAAATTTATTTAACCCAAAATAAAATAGAGAGATTAAATTTTAAATTTGTACATGCAAAAGCTCATGAAAAAGGAAATAAAGATATTAAAGTTCAGATCTAAAATGTTGATTTGCCTCATAAAAATGTGCGGACAAATTAAGTAAGTATGTTCAACTAACCGTGATTAACTATGTGGCCACTGTCACGTGATTAACTATCAAATTGTCAACAAAAATCTTGTTAAGAGAATCAATTACTCCTATTCATGTACTTTATCTTTTCAATAATAAAAGAAAGTATGTGGCTGTGACTGATGTAGTTAAGAAAATGTGTATGGTTGTTGTAGTATAGTACCAGAAAGAGTAAACGATAGTTGTGGACTTGTGGCTAGAAATGGTTTTGGTTCATCTAAACAATTCTAGTACGTTAAGGCACTTGGAGGCCTTTTGTGGAAGGTCTCTCTCTACTAATTTCTAGACAACAATTACAACAAACTGTAATTTAGAAGGTGTTGGTAGTTTTATTAGATTAGATGCCTAGGATTAGTACAATTAAATATTAATTTAAAGATTTAAAAATTAATTTTTTTTTTTTAAAAGCAAGAGACTAATATTATAAATCAACCACCAACAGGTTCAACAATTACAAGACCAAAACCAAAGAAAATTATAAACCGATTGCAACTTCAAGATAAGTAAAACAATGGGTTATTGCTAAACTCATAGAAATTACAATAGGAATGAGTAATTTTCCCAATGAAAGACCACCTCCACATTAGGGTCTTACAACTCCAAACCACATCCCTCGAGTTCCAAGAAGCATTGTTGAAGACTATATCATTCCTACGAAGCCACAAACTCCAAATAATAGCCAACCAAATGATTCCCTCCTTTCCCTTTTTGACTTTCTTTTTCCGACAAAAAGAACTCCAATGACAAAATCCCTCCTTAAAATTCGTAAAACTTTGATAATTCATTGCTACCCAATCGGACATCTCCCTCCAAACAATAACAGAATTCCGACAAGATAAGAAGGAGTGTAATAACGATTCATGACAATCACCACAAAAAGAACATTCTAAATTCGAGGAAGAATTGAGAATACCTTTGCGAAAAAGAGAGTCTTTCGTCGGGAGCTTATTGAGAAAGCACCTCCAACCAAACGCCTTCACTTTTACGGGCGCCTCCACCTTCCATAAAGCACTAAAAGCCGATTGGAAGCGATTATCCGGGCCATGACGAAAGATTTAAAAATTATAATTTTAAGTTCGCAAAAGAGTGTTAACTTTTTTTACACTAATAACCTCTAGCATTTTTTAAAATAATCCTTTTATTTATAATATTTTTAATAACTTATTATTTTTTTCTCTACCATAAATGATTTAACATTAATAAAATTACAATTAATATTATTTGAGTATAATGATTTTGCACTAACTAGTTTTACATTGTCATTCAATAAAAATTTATTATTAAGTCATATATAATTAACTTAAAATTTATATTCTGATGTGAGAGAATACATGATAGTGAATGATTGACACTATAAAATTATTTTAACATTTAAAAAGATAAGAACTTTTCCAATGAACGACCAGATTGAAAGGGAAGAAATATAAAATAAGTGAATTTGTAGTTTTGATGCAAGAAATGAGGATAACAAAAAAGTTATTAAACACAAAATTTATCATGGTTTATTTTAGAAGTGATAAAATGGATCTGATTTGTTGTACATGTCTGTTTTACCCGCACTTTTCTATGGTGCAGGTTAAGGTTTTAGGACCACACTCTCTAATATGTTTGTTCGTCACTCTGATTTTTTCGGGCGCGACATTAACACAAGTTTTTGTAATTTTTTTGATAAAAAGGGAAGTGTTTGTGGGTTTGTCTTCGCCGCCCTCATTTTTGCAAGACCGGCCAAAGATTTAAGCCTGCGTCCTACACAAAGCTCGCTCCGTCCCGTCTCTTTTTTTGTAGACTTTTGTGAGGCGAGACTAAATGAGATAGACATGCCCGTTAGTCACCCCAAATTTGTAACACCTGAGGTCGTATAGGGCGATGAGTGGTCGTCGAATTCACATCAGAATGAGATGGATCTTGAAGTTGTGCAATGATGAGACTGCTTGGTTGAATAAAGACTTGTAAGGATTGATTGGTACTATCTATACCAACAAGATGCATCTTTTTTTGGTAGCTTAACATATAAGAACTCCACAATTAAGTGTGCTTGACTTGGAGTAGTATTTAGATGAGTAACCTTATGGAAAAGTTCTCAGAAAGCCTGCGAGTAAGGACAAAGCATGCTAAAATGACCTGTGTTGGTTTGTGAGGCAGTTGGTAATCCTAAAAGCAGTCCGAGGCATTACATAATTCACCCCCTTAACTCGAAGTTAGGAATGAAAATAAGACAAGCTAACTAATAAGGATCTACAGACTAACCTACACATGCAAGTCTACAATCTAACCTACACATGTTTAGGTCAAACTATACTCTTTTTAAAAATATAAAAGGCATAAAAAAATTATAAGTCTATTTAGTTAAAAATGCCAAGCCTCCGACCATTAAAAAAGTATTTCAGATTGACCTATTTAAATAGATGTGAATAATTTATTTATAATGTATTTTATACTTTAAATTAAAATACAAACATCAATCAAACTTAGGTATCTTGAAGAAATTATAAAAACGGGTTGAAAACACCTTATGAACAATTTCATAAGTTATTTTCATAAGTTCTCGCAAACAAATAGTCTCACAAAGATGCATGCTTGGAGGATGCTTTAACGGATGTAGTACAAGACACATGTTACTCGGACGGATATGACCTATCGAGCTTCCAAACTTTTTCTATTTCACAACTATGAATCTTCAAGTCTTGACATCATTATCATTGAGTTTAGCATCATACAAGAGCTTTAAATTTTCTTAATGAGGCTTTAGATATCTTCATGTTGATTACCGTCATATGAGAGTTTAAAGGTTAAATCACCGGCGAACCTAGAAAAAAAATTCTTCACTTGAACGTCGTTGACCAGAGTATTGACGTTAAAGAGATCTCTTGGTCTTCAAGAACATCTTCAAGAGGATAACTTAATCAACCATCTTGAGCATCTTGGACCGATTGATCTATCTTCAATAAATAAGGACTTCATTGAATATCGTTTGATATCAGGTTTTGTTATCATCAAAACTAAACAACTACTTAGTTGACTTGCATCTTTGTTATCGATAAACTTTACTACCTAAACAACTACATATTTCATTCATATGTTCATTTTATGTCCACCTGAGCATTTCATTCATCTGTACATTTTATGTTAGTATGCATTATTCCATTCACATGTTCATTTTATGTTCATCTAAGCATTTCATTCATGTATTCAATTCATGTTCATATGCATTATTCTATTCATTTGTTAATTTGTATTATTTCATTCATCTGATCATTTTATATTCATTTACATATTGTCATTCATCTATATCAAAGATTTTTCATTTTACATTAAAATATTTATTTCAAATGCATTACCTTTTTATTGCATTAATTTTCTTTTACTAACTATTTCACATCAAAAGTATTTTTCATCCTTTAAAATTTGGTTTTTGGGGTTTTTGATTCAAATCACAGAGAACCTTGATTCTAATCACATAAGGATTTGAATATTTGATTCAAATCACCACTTTGCCTGACATAATCATATAATTTTGCAATTTTTAACATTTTTATCTCTGTAAATCTTATTTGAATCATACTCATCATTGACTCGAATAAAAAGAGCTTTTGCAAAAAATGTACTTTTTGATTCGACTCACACAGAAGCCTGATTCAAATCAAACAAACATTTCTACTTCTGATTCCAATCACATCTCTCCCCGATTTGAATCGAATTCATTTAATTTTAAATTATTAAAAGCGAACTTTTTACTTTTGTCATTAACCTTTTTTCATTACATTTCACTTAAATGAATCATTACATCTTTTCACGATTCACTTAACCTCAATTTCAAAATTTCAAACACATTTCTCTCAAACCACATTCATCTCACTCTTTCTTCATATTTCATCTCATTCATCATCTCTTCACTTTCAACCTCCTCCATCACCATTCATCAGTCAAAATAGAAAGTTAAAATAATTTGTTTGAACAATATTAGAGTTATATACGTTTTCATGTACCACACTTATCATTTGGGCCATAAGGTAGTTTGCTTACATTATATAAGGCCCATCTATATGTAATACACTTGACTGAGTTTTTCTATATTCAATATTCAAATTGCATTTTCCACTTTTCCCGCCTATGGCTTGTCTTCTACCTTTCATTCTCTGCAACTTACTGTAACATGGTATCAGTGAATAAACCCTAATTTTTTTATCAGCATTTCATTCTTTTCCTTTTCTTCTTCATGTCGTCTTCTTCTGAAGATGAAGCACGACCCAAAACCACAGAACCCACCACCAAGGTCGATGATCCAAGTCTAAACCCTAGAAGCCCTATTATCTCCATCCCGACGAGAATCCTGGAGCTACCATTGTTGCTCCTCCATTGGATGATAACAATTATCACAACTAGAGTAAATTGATGCGACGGGCGTTAACCTCAAAGAACAAGCTTTCTTTCATCAATGGCGCTCTCCCTCGACCTTCTCCAACTCATCTTGATTTCTAGCTTTGGGAACGCGCCAACAGCATGGTCCTCTCATGGATTAATCGCACCTTTTCTCCGCGTATTGCTCAGAGTACCATCTGCTTTGATTCCGCGTTAGAACTCTGGGAAGATCTCAAAGAACGATTCACGAAAGGAAACCATTTTCGATTCTCCGATCTTTTACGCGATTTACACTCTATTCAACAAGGAGATCGTTCTTTATCGACATACTTCACCGATCTCAAGATTCTTTGGGATGAACTAGAGGATCTTCGACCCACACCATCATGTTCCTATGCTACACCTTGCACCTGTGATTTAGCTAAGGCCGTACGCAGTTACAAACACACAGAATACGTCATTTGCTTCCTAAAAGGCCTCAATGACAATTACCAGAACATTCGTACACAAATCCTGCTTCTTGATCCGCTCCCTAATATCAGCAAAATATACTCTTTGATCGCCCAACAACAAATACCTACATCATCTCTTTCACCTGCGGTTCTTGCTGCCACTACAAACTCCAAATTCAAGGGAAAACCTAATTCTAAAACCCCTATGCAATGCACAAACTGTAGAAAAACCAACCACACAATTGATAATTGCTACTTCAAGCATGGTTTTCCCCCTGGCTATCGTTCCAAGAATTCTAAAGCTCAAGATAAAGACTCGAAGGCTACTGCAGATTCCACCACCACCAATGCCTCAGACAAAGAACTCTCCCTTTCTAAAGCAGATTATCAGCATCTCCTTCACCTTCTTCAACAATCCAGAAAGGACAGCTCCAAGCCTACCAATTCTGATGCTGCCATAATTTCAGGTATCGCCCCAACAGGTATTACACTGCATAATAAATCTTCATGGATATTAGATTCAGGGGCTTCTCATCATGTATGCCCCTTCATTCAGAATTTTTCGACTCTTAAATCAATCAGACCTGTCAATATTCACCTTCCTAATGGTGCATCTTTAGTTGCCAAATACTGTGGCTCTATCATTTTTTATCATAACTTTCAATTGTACAATGTCTTTTTCATGCCTGAGTTTACTTTCAGCCTTATTTCCATTTCTAGACTTTGTATCTCCTCACCCTACACAATCATTTTCTCACACAATTCCTGTATCATTCAGGATGTGTGTACCAAGCAAATAATTGGACGGGTGACACAACACAATAATCTCTACATATTGGACAAGCTGCCTATACAAATTGCTCACTGTAATAGTTTTAATCATAAGGATACTTTACATACTGTTAGCCCTTTATGGCACTATAGACTAGGGCATCCATTTTTTGATGTTATACATAGTATGTCTAAGCAATTTCCTGTTATTAAAAGCAATAAAATTTCTATTTGTTCTACTTGTCACCTAGCTAAACAAACAAAGCTCCCTTTCCATACAAGTAATTCTTCTTCCAATAGCATTTTTGAACTTGTGCACATGGATATTTGGGGACCTATTTCCCATCCATCTATGGATGGTTACACATATTTTTTAACCATTGTAGATGATTTTTCTCGATATACATGGACACTGCTCATGCATAACAAGGCTGAAACTAGAATGCATATTAGGAATTTTATCACATATTGTCAAAATCAATTTTCTTGTTCTATCAAAACCATTAGAAGTGACAATGGCACTGAATTTATCATGCCTTTCTACTATGCTTCACTTGGTATTATTCATCAAAGAAGTTGTGTAGAGACACCACAACAGAATTCTACAGTTGAAAGACAACATCGACATCTACTTAATGTAACTAGGTCTCTTTTGTTTCATGCTCAACTTCCTAAATGTTTTTGGTCTTTTGCTCTATGTCATGCAACTTATTTGATTAACAAACTATGCAGCCCCATTTTAAACCATCAAACTCCTTTTCAATTGATTTTTGGTACTGCTCCTGCATATGATGACCTGAAAACATTTGGCTGTCTTGTTTATGCATCATCTCTCACTAGAAACAGAGATAAACTTGACCCTAGGGCTATCCAATTCTTATTCCTAGGATACCCTATAGGCATCAAAGGTTACCTACTTTTTAATTTAAACACCAGATCTACCTTTATATCCAGAAATTGCTCTTTCAATGAAACTATATTCCCCTACACTCCTCAACCTAATGAAACACATCATAATGACACTCTCCTTGATAACCATATTTCTACAATTCCCTTCATTTTTGATCACCTCCATCCCCAAACTACAAAACCTCCCCTGCCAGACACCACAAATACAACTATCCCCAATATTGCAACTTCTGATAACAACATTCCTGTCACTCCTAATTCTCCAGATTCACATTCTCAAACTCCTAACCCTGTTCATGACACAGACCATAATGCACTAACAGCCCCTGAACCAAATACCTTACCTATTAGCCAGCCTGTTATGCCTCAAACCAGAACTTCTAATAGACTCAGATCTGCCCCAGCACATTTAAAGGACTTTGACTGCAATGTTGTTTATTCTAACACTTTATATGACATATCTAAATACATCTCATACTCACATTTATCACCTGCATATTTTTCTTATATTTCTGCTGCTACTACACACACTACACCTAAGCATTACAAACAGGCAAGTCTGTATCCTCATTGGGTTCAGGCCATGAATGAAGAAATTTCTGCCTTGACTGCCAATCAAACTTGGCAATTAACTACCCTTCCACCAGGTAAAAAGGCCATTGGATGTAAATGGGTTTATAAAACCAAATTCCATTCAAATGGCAGTATAGAATGACACAAAGCACGGCTAGTAGCACAAGGTTTCACTCAAATCCAAGGTATAGATTTTTTTGAAACATTTTTTCCAGTAGCAAAGCTAACCACTGTAAGACTCATTCTCTCCTTAGCTTCTTCTTTAAATTTACATTTATTCCAACTCGATGTTCATAATGCCTTTTTACATGGCACTTTGGATGAGGAAGTCTATATATCTCTTCCAAAGGGTATGCATCCTACACAACCTAATCAAGTATGCAAGCTTCTCAAATCCATTTATGGCCTTAAACAATCTAGCCACCAATGGTTTGAGAAGCTGTCTACAGTGCTTCTTAATAATAACTATAGCCAATGCTCATCTGATCACTCTTTATTTATTCATAACTCAAAACAGTCTCATACCTTTATTCTCATTTATGTTGATGATATCTTAATTGCAGGCAACAATCTAGACATCATCACATCAACCAAAAAGACATTACAACAACATTTCCACATCAAAGATCTTGGAACCATGAAATATTTCCTAGGATTGGAGCTTGCACGCAACAAGGAAGGCATCAATATATGTCACCGCAAATACACTTTAGATCTGCTGGACTCTGCTGGCCTGCTAGGATGTAAACCTTGCTCCACACCCATGTCCAGTGACACAAAACTCACTTCAACAGACGGCACTCCATTAACAGATCCCAAACCATACCGACGCTTGATTGGACAATTGATATACCTTCTCAACACCAGGCCTGACATCTCCTACGCTGTGCAACAACTAAGCCAACATATGCATCACCCCACTGATTTACATCACTCTGCAGCTATGCGTGTTCTACGATATCTTAAAGCTTCTCCTGCTCAAGGCCTGTACTTCCCCAGCAACTCAACAATTCAACTCAAGGCATTTTCAGATTCCGACTGGGCAACATGTCCTGAAACTAGAAAATCTGTGACCGGATACTGCATATACTTAGGTACCTCACTTGTTTCCTGGAAATCTAAAAAGCAGGCCACCGTTTCTCGCAGCTCTACTGAAGCAGAGTATCGTTCCATGGCTGCAACCGTCTGCGAATTACAATGGCTACACAACATCCTCACAGCATTACGTATTCCGTTCACTACACCAGCCATTCTATATTGTGACAACGCATCCGCAATCCACATTGCCAATAACTCTTCGTTTCACGTTTCACGAACGAACAAAACATATTGACCTCGACTGTCATTTTGTTAGAGAAAAACTGCAACAACAGCTCTTTCGTCTTCTCCCTGTCTCTTCCAACCAATAATTGACCGACGTCTTCACCAAACCGTTAGATCCTAAACTTTTTTGCGAAAATATATGTAAACTTGGCTTACACTCAATATACCCCAAGTTTAAGGAGGGGTATTAGAGTTATATACGTTTTCATGTACCACACTTATCATTTGAGCCATAAGGTAGTTTGCTTACATTATATAAGGCCCATCTATATGTAATACACTTGACTGAGTTTTTCTATATTCAATATTCAAATTGCATTTTCTACTTTTCCCGCCTATGAAGAATGAAGAATATTTCGATTATCTGATTTCGAGTAATGGAACATGATCAATTAGCAATAATAATGTTGTATTCGACAAAATACAAATCTGAAATCTTAGTTGTGCAGTAGACACAAGATTTTTTTTAAAGTTCATGATAGAGAAGGGAGAAGACAATGAATATTTAGTTTTCTTAAATAACCTAATAACTAAATTTAAATTTAACTAATATCATCAATAATAAAATAAAAAGGATTTTCAAAAATTTTAAATGACTTGTTAAAATATTTAATTATGTCACATACTTAGATACAAAACAGAGACCGCAACTATACAAAACAACAAAGAAAAAAGAAAGAAATATAATATAGGGAAATAAACTATTTTTTTTAAAAGTGAATAAAAAATTAAGAAAATGAAATTGGAGAACTAAAAATAGATTTAAGTTTTAATCCAATAGTAGTAGTAATAAATTAAAGTTGTGCTGATCACTGTGATTAGAAAATCAATGACAACTGTCAACTATAATCTCATGGGAATTTTGTTTTGTCGTGTATTGTAAAATAAGACATGTGTAAGTGCAACTATGACTCAGCTTACATGCAGCGTATGTGGTGTACTACTTGATTGGTAAGTGATTGCAGTATCAAATCTTAACTTTAAAAATCAATTATTTGTGCACTTTTTTGTTTTGTGGTTGTGATGTACCCAAAAAAATGAGTATGTGGCTGTAGACGTAGTAGTAAGTACGTAAAAGATTGTTGTGAACTTGTGGCTAGAAATGGTTTTGGTTCATTGAAAATCTCACAAACTGGTACGAATGGGACAGAAGAACCACGTGATCCATTTAAGGCACTTGGAGGAATTTCATGGAAGGTCACATAGGTGCAAGCCAGCCAGCATTAAGTTATGTGTAGCAGTTGGGATTAAAAATAAGTCAAGTCGAGTCCAGTCGAACTTATTATATCAGTTCGGTTCGATCGTTAAGAATTAATTCGGCTTAAATATTAGTCCGAGTATGTCACAAATATTTTATTAAATTTAAACTCGATTTGTTAGAAGTTCACAAATAATTCGGTTCAACTCGTTAAATTTATTTTATTAGGTTCAGTTTACTTGCGTCACGGACTTAAAATCATTTTTTTAAGTAATTTTTTTTTCTATATTTGTCATTTTAAATTAATATTTTTTAAAATAAAAAATATAGGAATAAAATTAAAATTATAAAATTAAAATTTATACAATGTTAAATTTATTTGTATAATTATTTTAAAAATATTTTTTCACTTATGTATAAATTCTCAAATTAAAGTTAGATTAAAAGAAAATATATGGAGTAGGATTTAAAGCGAGTTTTTAAACATACTTTTAAAGACAATATAATTTATCTCATATGTAATCGAGCTAACTTATGAATCTAACGAGTCGAATTATGTATAGTTCAATTTCAACCTATTTAGTTAAAAGAACTTAATTTTTATTTCATATTCATCTTAGTTGATTCATGAATTTAGTTTAACGATTTAATCATTGAACCGAGTTCTGAACTGTTTTCGAGTTGATTTGGTTCATTGTCAGCTAAGAATGTAAATGCTCATCATTAAAAATTCTTAATTTTTATTATAGTTAAAGTTCTTATTTAATACGTGTGTATATTAAGTTGTTCAGACATTCGCTAAAACAATTAAACTACTCTAGTTGAAGACAACTAGTTTTTTTTGGTAATAAAAGAAAACTAGTTTCTAATTTCAAAATATAAAAATAAAAAATAAATTCTTAATTATTCATGAGTTTTAGTTAGATTTTGATACTTCTAGCCAAAATTTGTTTTAATTTTTAATTTAAAAAAATATATACAAAAAATGACATAAAATTTTATGAATGGATAATTCAGATCAACTTTTTGGAGTCATAATCCAAATTTCATATTTACTTTTGATTTTTTTTTTTGACCAAAGCAAAACTAACTTCTTTCATTCAATAAAATAGGTTCAATACAATGAGGTATAATATTTGAAGGATAGAAAAACACTTAGAAAGGGGGGGTTTGAATAAGTGTAGCTTTAACAGCTTGACCGATAAAAATAAATTGCACAGTTATTTTTATCCTGGTTCGTTGTTAACTAAACTACTCCAGTCCACCCCCGCAGAGATGATTTACCTCAACTGAGGATTTAATCCACTAATCGCACGGATTACAATGGTTCTCCACTTAGTCAGCAACTAAGTCTTCCAGAGTCTTCTGATCACACACTGATCACTCCAGGAACAACTACTTAGATACCCTCTAAGACTTTCTAGAGTATTCTGATCCACACGATCACTCTAGTTACAACCTGCTTAGATAACCTCTAAGACTTCCTAGAGTATTCTGATCCACACGATCACTCTAGTTCCTTACAACTTAATGTAATCTATTCTAAGAGTATTACAATTGCTTCTTAAAAGCTATAATCACAAACTGTGATATTTCTCTTAACGTTTAAGCTTAATCTCACTAATATATTACAACAACAATGTAGTGAGCTTTGATGAAGATGAAGATTCTGAGCTTTGAATAGAACAGAGTTTCAGCAAGTTAATGTAAGTTGTTTTCTTCAGAATCGTTAACCTTGCTTCTCATCAGAACTTCATATATATAGGCGTTGGAGAAGATGACCGTTGAGTGCATTTAATGCTTTGCGTGTTCCGTACAGCATCGCATTTAATGTTATACGTTTTTGTCAACTACCTCGAGCCTTGTTCACGCTGTGTCTACTGACGTTGCCTTTAATAACTTCTAACGTTCTTTTTGTCAGTCAGCGTAGCCTGCCACATGTACTTCCTTCTGATCTGATGTTTGTGAATACAACGTTTGAATATCATCAGAGTCAAACAGCTTGGTGCAAAGCATCTTCTGATCTTCTGACCTTGAAGTGCTTCTGAGCGTGATACCATCAGAACTTCAGTGCTTCTGATCTCATGTTCTTCTGATGCTTCCATAGACCCATGTTCTGATTCTGCTTCGACCATCTTCTGATGTCTTGCCAGACCATGTTCTGATGTTGCATGCTGTCATACCCCAATTTTTGACCTAAGATACCATCTCATATCATCTGCATATGCATCATTTGCATCTCTAACAAACTGCATAGCTTGTGTTTGTTACTTGTGACTCAGCAGGATTTAATCAGGAAATCACTCATCAGTACAAGTAACAATCAATTAGGGTTTTGTTCTCCCTTCATCTCAAAAGAACTATCTTCATCAACAATCAACATTTGGTCCTCAGAGATTCACTTCAACAAACTCAACAGCTTTGAATCGACTGAATTAGGGTTTTGACTGAAGACAGCATACTCCTGACTTTTGCTCAGAATTTGACCTAATGGCTTGGGACATGACCTCAAGACCCCAAGTACATCACTTTGACCTAATCCATTGGCTCAGAACATCTCCTACACAAAGATTGATCAGACAAATCCTCAGAATTAGGGTTTTGAACTATCAGGGACTGAAATCAGGGATCACATTTGGGAAACCATAAAAACCCCCAGGAAGTCAATCAAAGGTTTCAATCATCCTCAAATAATCCCTATGACAATATCCCATGGAAATTGCATCTCAATTCAAGACCTACAGTCATCAATTTCATCAGGTCGACAATTAGGGTTTTTTGACCTAATTCACTGAACAACTGACTTTTTAATCAGGACATGGTGTCACAACTCAAACCATGGCTCAATATCCTCTAATGCTTCAATGTGATCCATTCATACTATTCATTTGATGAGGATAGCCTGTTTCATTTGAAATCTCCAGAAACGCGATTCGTCTGAAAAAGTCAACTGTACAAGATCACCATTGACTTTTGGGGAATTTTGGTCAACCATGACTTTTGAAGTTTTAAATCATCAATATATGATATGAGAAGTCATTTGGTCAAGAAAAATCAAGAAAATCAATCAAGAATCAAAAAGTCAAAAGTTTGACTTTCATACTTAGAAAATTTTTCTAAGTGTTTTTCATGGTTTTTTCCAAACTTTGGGAGGGAATTTCTCAAAATTTCACCTACAAACTGAAAAAAAACTTCCAACATGAAAGTTGTAGATTTTGATCCAATGAACAACTTTGTCACATATAATTTTTTTCCATAAGATCAACCATTTAAGAGATATGGTGCTTCAAAGTTGGTACTTTTTGAAAACTTCACTTAAAATCTCATTTTCTTCAAAGTTCATGGATCTTTTTCACCCATTTCCTTTAAGGTCTTGAAGAAACTTTCAACTAAGGTTTTGAAGTGTGTAACATGAGCTTTCCAAAATGTCCAAGAGCATGAAAAAATATGGAGTGTAGCTATGGTTTTGAATTTTGCCATTAGTGAACTTTTCACTTGAAATTTCAAGCCATTTTCACAAAGTTATGAACCAAATTGCCAAATGGACCAAGTAATGATGCATAGAGGCAATAATTGGAGATATTTTTCTGATTTGAGACAGATGGGAAAGAGATAAGAAGCATAGCCAATTTTAACCATGGTTTGGTAACTTTAACCATATGCATTTAATGGTAAGATTCCATTTTATCTCTTAAGTGCCAAATCACCATTCTTTGATCAACTTGCAAAGCTTGGAGTTCAGAAACTTTGGCCTATAAATAGAGGTTCAAAACATTCTTCAAATCACACCAAAACCTCATAATCATAGGTTTTCTCTCTTCTTTCTTAAGTTACAAGTTTCATGAGTTTCAAAGAGGGAGAATTGCAATTTCCATCTCTTGCAATTTCTAAGCAAAGTGAGGGTTCTAACATCCCATAAACATCAAATGTGAAGTGTTTGATCCATCCACACACCCCAAAAACACTCAGAACTCAAAATCACTACCCCACTTCCATATGAACACATATTGAACCTTATCATGCCAATTTTCATTCCAGACCATTTCTGTCCAAACTATCACTTCTAACACCTTCCATATACTTCATATGAATGATCCAAACACTCACATACGACCTGTAACACCTCCATCTTCAAATTCGATTCATACTTGAAGCAACTGCAGTTCAGGTGCCATGGCCATGCTCAGATGAATTCAACTTGTTCCAGACATCCAGACACCTTCCATAATCATCATTGAAGCTATCCAGATTGATACAAAGCATCTGTAACACTTATATTGAAGAATCAAATCTCCAGTTTGGCCGTTTTTGAAGGTAAGTCACTTGAACTTCAAACTCATACTTGCACGCATCATAAATGAAATATGAGCATACCATCTTGTTTCTGCACCTATGAGGATCATTAACCCTCAATCAATTGCATCATATCATGATCATACACGATTTCACAATGATTTGTCATATTAGGGTTCTTCGTGTTCATCAGAAAATTGATCACCTTAGAGCAAAAATAAATGAAATTAAATGGTACCATCATGTTCCTTGTGAAAAAACGAGTAAGATAGACCCTTCACTTGATCAATTTGGTTCAGTTTCAGAGATTTTCAAATTCAAAATGGGATTGTGTTCTTGGCGCGTTTTTTGGTTCATGAGTTTTAAAATTCAGTTTGAAAATATATTGTACCCAGCGCGTATTACTAACAAGCCACGAGCGTGGCTCAGTTGGCTTTTGTTTTGAGTAGTGACCTCAAGGTCACGAGTTCAAGTCCCTATGGGACCAAACCCTTCTTTTTATCACCTATTTTCTTTGATTTTTTTACACAACTTCAACCATTAATTTAACCATTCAATTTAACTTATTTTTTCTTCATTTTTTACACACTTATTATTTTATATATGTATTTTAAGAATATCAAAAAAAATCATCAAAAAATATTTATTTGATACATTTTTAATTGGTTTTAAAATGACTTGTTTTTAAGTAATTTTAATACTTTTAAATATTATTTTTCATTTGATTTTCAAATTTAATCACTTGTAAATATTTTTTGAAGCAAACCCTAATTATCTAAATGTTAATTGAAGACAATCTTCTTGTTTATCTTGATTAAATTGATTTCTTTCAAAATTCAAATCGTTTTAAAAACGAGCGATCACGATTCTTTTCAAAAACGGTAAACCATTTCTTTTTGATTTTCAAAAGAAACTATTGATTAAATCTTTTTAATTGATCAATTGATTTTCAAAACGATGTGGGGCCTCTCGAATATTAGAGAGTATAAGTCCCTTTCGTCTTTCTTTGTACAGTTTTTGTTTTAACAGAAAACTTTTTTCCAAATAAACTTCCAAACAGTTTTTTTAACAAACAAATCTTTCAACTCTTTTTTAAACCATCCACCATGTTTTATGAAAATAAAACATGGGCCTCTCGAATATTAGAGAGTATAAGTCCCTTTCCTTTTCTTTATACAGTTTTTTCTTTGTACAGAAAACTCTTTCAAAACAAATCTTCAAACCGTTTTTCAAACAACGCGTCTGTAAATAAACAGTCAACCATGTTTTGTAAATAAAACACGGGCCTCCACGTAGGTATAAGTCCCAAGCCCTTTTGTACATACCCATCCCAGTACATGAAATTAGGTATTTCATTGTACGCCTTTTGTACATATCTCAATCAATGTGTTTTTTAACTTTGAATAACAAACCAAAAATGAAGGTTTTTCTTTAAATCTTCCCAAAAATATACCATGGGCCTCCATGTAGGTATAAGTCCCAAGCCCTTTTGTAAATACCTGTTTACATAGCTTTGAATAAACTCAAATGGACCTCTCCCCAAGTGTGAGTCCCGAGCCCTGTGTATAAAAATGGATCATGCTTACAGGTATATTTCCTTCATAAACTCCATTATATACACACACTTTGTCATATATGTATAACTGTTCATATTTGTTCATGTACTTGTTCATATTTGTTCGTACTTGTTCATACTTGTGATTGTGTTATATGCTTATTCAACTTAGTACAACACTAGGTTCCCCATAGCCTCCTATTGGGCTTCGTGCAAAGAATCTCCACTAGTTTAGGTTAGGACATAGAGTATGGTTTCTCGGTGAAATCGCTCTAAGAGCTCAAACCAACTATACCATGCCTCCCCTTGGGCTTTGTACAAACGAGTGACCCTCCCATAGCCTCCTCTTGGGCTTACAATGCAAGGACCCTGGATTGTCCCTCCCATAGCCTCCTCTTGGGCTTACAATGCAAGGACCCTCGGATAGCCTCCTCTTGGGCTTCGTACAAGGACCCACGGGCTTCTTATAAGCATCCCCCAATATCCAAATCAAAATACCCTAGGAGATTAGACATTTTTCATCTCTATGCTAGGAGTATCTCTTTTATATCATCACAAACAATCAATCAATCAATCAATCAAACTTTTTTGCCACAAGGCTGGCTAATCAATCAAACTGTTTTACCACCGTACTGGATGATTAATCAAAGTTTTTGTCACAAGGCTGACTTCATTGAAACTTTTGCCACAAGGCTGGCTGATTAATTAAAGTTTTTTTCACAAGGCTGACTTCATTAAAACTTTTGCCACAAGGCTGGTTAAACAAACAAAAACATCTTTATCATTCTAAGCACCCTAAGTGGCATGGCCCCGGGCTTATAATGAAAAGATTTTCAAACAAAATCAAACAGGTGTATGTGATGATATAGATTAGATACATCTAGCATTTAGACGACATTTGTCTATTTTTCTTTGCTTCCACTAGCATAAGTGGGAACTACGATTGCTCTGACTTTCTCAACATCCCTTTGAGAATACGTAGGCACAAGGTCGATCCTTGGCGAGCAAAACAAAACAAAAAAAAACATTCAAACCTTAGCACCCGTAGACCCCGAGCTACAGATGCTCTGATTCCCTCTAGGGGATATGTATGCAGAGGATCGCGATGATCTTTGCGAGCATAATCAAACAAACACCTTAGGTCCCACCTCTTTCTCACAAAAACCTTCACCACAACAAGAATGGAATAAACATAACAAAGAAACCTATAGAGTACTATAGATACGTTGGGTGCTAATACCTTCCCTTCGTATAACCAACCCTCTTACCCAAAGATCTCTCCCCCCACTTTTAGGTTATTGCAGCTTTTTTCCTTTTCCTCCTTTGGAAATAATAAAAAGTTTGGTCGAAACAAAGAAAAATCATTTTTTTTGAGCACTCGAGCCCAAAGAAGGCATCAGGTGTCTCATCCACAAAAAGAGGAAACAAAACGATTTTTCGCCCGCGACAGAAAAATGGCGACTTCACTGGGGACTCATCTTTTTATTGTTTCCAAAGAAGGGGTTATTTCTATTTGTTATGTTTTATTCTTGTTACATGTGTGGTTCCTTGGTTCTGTTACTTGTGTGATTCTGTTACAAGTGATACATTATGGACAAATCCTAACCCGGATTAAGTACACATAAGAATTAGGTGGAGGGTATAGTCATGTATGGCATACAAGGAGTTCAGTCCTTAAAAAGTCAGCATGAGAATCCTTCCGCTCAGTGGAGGTTCCTTGTTGGTAGTATATGTTTAGCAAGTTCAGTTGCGAAGACATTATTGCTTTCATTGAACTGTAGAAGCTGAGTTGGCTGTAGAACCCCAACCCATCCTGGCCTTATTAGGACGTGGTGCAGAAACGATCCAGGTGAAGACTTGGATAGTTGTCATGCGGAGAACCACACTCAGACGAGTTTTTCTTGAGAATATTTCTAGCTCACAAG